>NC_135955.1:69876714-70089214 GCF_053455715.1 Rhinoraja longicauda | reverse complement strand
TTGATTTTTCCATCCTGGTGAGGATCTGCCTGTCTACCCTGTCGATGTCTCTCATAATTTTATATACTTCTATCAGGTCTCCCTGCAGCCTCTGGCATTCCAGAGAAAACAATCCAATTATGTCCAACGTCTCCCTGTCGCTAATACCCCCTAATTCAGGCATCATTCTGCTAATCCCCCTCTGCATCCTTTCCAAAGCCTTCACATTCTATTTGTAACAGGGTGACCATAACAGCACACAATACTCCAAATTTGGGTAATCAAAGTCATATGAAGTTGCATCATGACTTCCTGACTATTGTACTCCCACCTATGAAGACAACATATGCCACCTTTACCATTCTATTTACTTGTTGCCACTATCAGGGAGTTATGGACACAGACCCTAAGATTCTTCTGTGCATCAATGCTGTTAAGAGTAATGCCATTAATTGTATATTTTCCCCTTACATTTGACCTCCCATAATATTGTAACACCTCACACTTGCTTGGATTATGCTCCGTCTGCCATTTCTCCACCTATTTCTCTGGCTGATCTATATCCTGCTGTCGACTTTGACAGCCTTCCTCACAGTCTGTGACAGTTATTAACCAACCTATCTATGTTTATGTCCAAGTCATTTATGTGAATCGGAAACAGAAGAAGTCCTAGCACAGATCCCCGTGGAACTCCACTCATCACAGATTTCCAGCCTGAATATTGTCCTTCCACCACAACCCTCTGTCTTGTAAGGAAGCTTGTTCTGAATGACCAAGTCCACGGTTAATCCTGTGAATGTTAATCTTCTGGATTAGCCTACCATGGGGGACTTTCTTGCATGCCTTACTATAACTCATCTAGACAACATCCTAATCTATCCCCCCTTTGTCACCTCCTCGAAAAACTCGATCAAGTTAAATAAGACAAGTCTATCCATGTACAATGTCATGCTGACTGTCCCCAATTAACCCATTCTCTTCCAAATGGGAGTAAATCCTATTCCGAAGAATTGTATCCAGCAGCTTCCCTACCACTGATGTGAGGCTCATAGAAACAGAAACAGAGAAAATAGGTGCAGGACTAGGCCATTCGGTTCGTCGAGTCGGTAATTCATATGATCATGGCTGATCATCCCAAAATCAGTACCCTGTTCCTGCTTTCTCCCCATATCCCTTGATTCCGTTAGCCCTAAGAGCTATATCTAGCTCTCTCTTGAATACACTGGCCTATAGTTCCCTGGATTCTCTCTAGTTACCTTGAGCAAAGGAACAACATTTATATCTCTCCAGACCTTCAGGACCATTCCTGTGTCTGGAGAAGACACAATTATCTTCATCATGCTCCTGTAATCACCTCTTTTGCCTCCCTCAATAACCTTGGATAGATCCCACCAGGTACTGTGCAGTGGAGAACCAGCGAGATTGCATCCACCGTTAGTCGATTGTGGCGGTAAACAAGTTGTAGTGGTTCCTGGTTCGCGCTAAGTTAGGATTTGATGTGTGCTATAACCAACCTTTCAAAGCATTTCATCACCATGGAAATTAGTGCCACCGGTTGGCAGTCATTGGAGTATATCACTTTGCTCTTCGTGGGCACAGGTATTATTGATGCCCTTTTAAACAAGGTGTGATCTCAGATCTCATGTAACGTGGACGGCATGTAAAAAAAGCAATGTTACAGTGGTCAAAGGGGATTTTAATATGCAGGTAGACTGGGAAAATCAGGTTGGTACTGGACCCCAGGAGAAGGGATTTATAGAGTGCTTATGAGATGGTTTCTTTGAGCAGTTTGTAGTCAAGCCTACTGGAGAAAAGGCAATTCTGGATTTTGTATTGTGTAACAAACTGGATTTGATTAAGGAGTGTAAGCTAAAAGAATCCTAGGAGGTAGTGACTAATATCATAAAATTAAACCTGTAATTTGTGAGGGAGAAGATGAAATCGGATGTGTCAGTATTACTGTTGAGTAAGGGTGACTACAGAGACATGAAGGATGAGCTAGCTAAAGTTGATTGGCAAGGGACCCTAGCTGGAATGACGATAGAGCAGCAATGATAGTAGTTTCTGGGAATTATTTGGAAAATGCAGGATCTTTTCATCCCAAAGAGGAAAAAAGATTCAAAGGGGGAGAATGAGGCAACTGTGGCTGACAAGGGAAGGCAAAAACTGCTGGGAAATGACGCTGGAGAAGTGATAATGGGAAATAACGATGAATTGAATAGGTTTTTTGTGTCGTTCTTCACAGCGGAAGGCACTAGCAACATGCCTGAAATTCAAGAGAGTCGGGCGGGGGGTCGAGGGGGGGGAGGGGGGGGGGGCAAAAGTTAGTGGAGTGGCTATTACTAAGGAGAAGGTGGTTGGGAAGGTGAAAGGTCTGAAGGTGGATAAGACACCTGGACCAGATGGACTACATACACTCCATGGTTCTGAAAGAGGTGGCTTTAGAGATTGTGGAGGCATTAGTGGTGATCTTTTCAAGAATCACTAGAGTTAGGAGTGATTCCAGAGCACTGGAAAATTGCAAATGTTGCTCCGCTGTTGACGAAGGGACCAAAGTACAAGAGGGAAAACTGTTGGCTGTTTAGCCTGACTCAGTGGTTGGTAAGATTTTAGTGCCCATTATAAAGCGTGAGGTTTGCATGTACTTAGAAACACATGATAAAATAGGCCAAAGTCAGCATGGATTTGTGAAGGGGAGATCTTACCGAATGAATCTGTTGTAATTCTTTGAGGAAGTGAATATTAGGATAGACAAAAGAATGTCAGTGAATGTTGTTTACCTGGATTTTCATAAGGCCTTTGATAAGATGCCACATGTGACGCTGCTAAAGATGATGAGAGCCCATGGTATTAGAGGCTGAATGACAGAAAGCAAAGAGTGGCAATAAAAGGGAGTTTTTCTTTCTCGTTGGTTGCCAGTGACTAGCGGTGTTCTGCAGGGGTGGGTGCTGGGGCTGCTACTCCACGTTGTATGTCAGGGATCTCCAAACTATGGCCCGCGGACCACATCCGGCCCACCACGAGATTTTATCCGACCCGCAGCAAGCTCTTAGGCGGTGGGGACTGGAGGCAGAAGCTGCCGGTGAAGGTTCACCGGAGAGCGGATCGCCACCGACCCAGAGCCGGGTCAAGGCGTGAGATCGCTGGGCTCCCTCGCAAACAACAAACTCAAGGAAACTTCCCTCCTCGCCGCCGCCACTTACCCCGGGGAGAGAGAGAGGGGGGAGGAGAGAGTCGGGGTAGAGGGAGCAGCGGGTGAGAGCAGGAGCTTGGGGAAGGGGAGGGTGTCAGAGGATCCGGTGAAGGAGCGCCACCACTTACGGGTGCTGCTCCCTCCCTCACTCTCTCCCTCTCTCTCCCCTGTCCCTCTCTCCCAGAGCCAGCGAGATCTGTGCCACTCTCTTCCCTGGCCCCGTCTCCCTATAACGCAGTGAAATACGAACAAACACAAGTGAAACTTCCCTCCTCGCCGCCGCTGCTCACCCTGGGGATGCAGGGCTTCTGAGCACCAACTACACTTGTGTTTGTTGTTATTTCGCCGCGTTAGAGAGAGACAGGGCCAGGGAAGAGAGTGGAGGAGCGGTGCAGATCTCGCTGGCTCTGGGCGAGAGAGAGGGAGGGAGCAGCACACGCAAGTGGCGGCGCTCCTTCACCGGACCCTCTGACACCCTCCCCGTGCTCCCGCTGCTCCCTCGACCCCGACCCCGACTCTGTAACCCCTCTCCACTCTTCCCCCCCCCCCTCCTACCCCTCTCTCTCTCCCCCAGTGGTGGTCACTGTATTTTTCTGTTTTATAAATAATTGTATACCCACGGTATATATATATTCCAATATTTCAAGCTCTTTTTAAAAATTGAATATGATTTATTTGTTGCCATATAAACCTAATGTAAACTAACCTTATCTGACCTAACCTAGTTTAACCTTTCCTAATCTAATCTAACGCAACCTAGTCTAAACTTTTTTGAGTTCATTAAATTTATAAAACTCACACTTTATTTTTTCCTACTGCCCACAAAAATGTGGCAAATATATAATGTGGCCCTCATGCTGAAAGGTTTGGAGCTCCCTGTTGAATGTCAATTATTTGGATGAGGGAATTAAAGGCTTTGCGGCCAAGTTTGCAGATGATATGAAGATAGACAAAGGGGCTGGTGGTGCAGGCACTTTGGACCAGGACTTGGACTGGTTGGAGAGTGGGCAAAGAACTTTGGTAGTAGTAATAAGGGCGTGGACTATTTTCTAAATGTTAGGATTCAGAAATCAGAGGTGCAAAGGAACTTGAGAGTGCTGGTGCAGGATTCCTAAAAAATTAATTTGGAAGTCAAATTGGCAGTAAGGAAGGCAAATGCAATGTCACTTGGAAAGCAAGTGGACCTTATTTCGAAAGGACTAGAATATAAAAACGGGGTGTAATGCTGAGGCTTTAAAGCATTTGGAGTATTGTGAGCAGTTTTGGGTTCCATATCTGAAGGGGTCCAGAGGAGGTTTAGGAGAATGTTCTCGGAGATAATTGGGTTAACGTATGATGAGCGTTTCATACGTTATTGAAACTTACTGAATAGTGCAAGGCCTGGAGAGAATGGTTGTGGAGGGTATGTCTCCACTAGTGAGAGAATCTAAGATAAGAAGGCATAGCCTCAGACAAAAAGGATGTACCTTTAGAAAGGAGATAAGGAATTTATCTAGTCAGAGGGTGGTGAATGTGGAATTCATTACCACAGACGACTGTGGAAGCCAAGTGTGGGTATTTTTAAGGTGGAGATTAACTGATTCTTGATCAATAAGGGTGTTGGGGGTTATGAGGCGAAGGCAGGAGAATGGGGTTGAGAGGGAAAGAGGTTGATTGAATGGCAGAGTAGACTCGATGGGCCGAATGGCCTAATTCTGCTTCTTTGATTTATGAACTTACGAACTTCAGTGACGAGAGTTGAAGTTGTTCATAAAACCCACAGGTAGTTGGTCCACGCAGGTTTTGATAACACAACCAGGTACACCATCAAGTCTACTTGCTTTCCAAGGGTTCACCCTTCTGAAGGATCTTCTGAAGAATCTTCCTTTCCAATATCTCTGCTTTCTCTATCACACTTCCCTCCTTTGGGATACACTTTAAACTCTTGCTTACTAATTACTTATGGTCATCTCTTCTAGTATTTATTTTTGTGCTAGTGTGAAATTTTATTTGATAATGATTCTGTGAAGTACCATTACCAATGGGGTAAAGGTAGAACATGTGCATGAAGGATTTTCTGTGCAGAGGATGGTGTGTATATGGATCAAGCTGCCAGAGGAAGCTATAGAGGCAGGTACAAGTGCAATATTTATTAATATTTGGACAAGCACACAGATGGAATATGTTTAGAAGATGGGATAGCACAGGCAGATGGGACCAGCTCAGATGAATACTTGAGTTGGCATTGGACGAGTTGGGCTGATGGGCCTGTTTCCATGCTGTATAACTGTCTCAATGACTGTGGTGCTAAAAATTAACAAATATAAACCAATTATACGTAACAGGAGGATTATTAAAGAGGTAATAACGGTGCATTTGGATAGCAGTAAAAGGATAAGTCCAAGTCAGCATGGATTTATGAAAGGGAAATCATGCTTGACTAAACTTCTGGATTTTTTTGAGGATGTAACAAGTAAAATGGATGAAGGGGAGCCAGTGGATGTAGTGTGTCTAGACTTTCAGAAAGCATTTGATAAAGTCCCACACGGGAGATTGGTGAGTAAAATTAGAGCACATGGTATTGGGGGTAGGGTGTTGACATGGATAGAAAATTGGTTGGCAGACGGGAAGCAAAGAGTAGGAGTAAACGGGTCCTTTTCATAATAGCAGGGAGTGGAGTGCTGCAAGGCTCGGTGTTGGGGCCTCAACTGTTTACCATATATATTAATGATTTGGAAGAGGGAATTAGAAGCAACGCTGGCAAGTTTGCGGAAGACACAAAGCTGGGTGGCAGTGTGAACTGTGAAGAGGATGTTAGGAGGTTGCAGGGTGACCTGGACAGGTTGAGTGAGTGGGCAGATGCGTGGCAGATGCAGTATAATATAGATAAATGTGAGGTTATCCACTTTGGCGGCAAAAACAAGGAGGCAGATTATTATCTCAATGGTGTTGGGTTAGGTAAGGGGGAGGTGCAGTGAGACCTGGGTGTCCTTGTACACCAGTCACTGAAAGTTGGCGTGCAAGTACAGCAGGCAGTGAAGAAAGCTAACGGCATGTTGGCCTTCATAACGAGAGGATTTCAGTATAGGAGTACAAGGGTCTTCTGCAGTTGTATAGGGCCCTGGTAAGACCACATCTGGAGTATTGTGTACAGTTTTGGTCTCCTAATTTGAGGAAGGACATCCTTGTAATTGAGGCAGTGCAGCGTAGGTTCACGAAATTGATCCCTGGGATGGTGAGACTGTCATATGAGGAAAGATTGAAAAGACTAGGCTTGTATTCACTGGAATTTAGAAGGATGAGGGGGGATCTTATAGAAACATATACAATTATAAAAGGACTGGACAAGCTAGATGCAGGAAAAATGTTCCCAATGTTGGGGGAGTCCAGAACCAGGGGCCACAGTCTTGGAATAAAGGGGATGCCATTTAAAACTGAGGTGAGAAGAAACATTTTCACCCAGAGAGTTGTGAATTTGTGGAATTCTCTGCCACAGAGGGCAGTGAAAGCCAAATCACTGGATGGATTTAAGAGAGAGTTAGATATAGCTCTAGGGGCTAGTGGAATCATGGGATATGGGGAGAAGGCAGACACGGGTTATTGATTGTGGAGGATCAGCCATGATCACAATGAATGGTGGTTCTGGCTCAAAGGGCCGAATGGCCTCCTCCAGCACCTATTTTCTATGTTTCTATGATTGCAAAATGTTTATAATTATGAAGTTTGATTTTATGAAATTATTGTTAAACATTTTATAGAAGTAACGGAGCTGATAATGGTGTACAATATTAGATGAGGTGTGCGTGTATGTATGTGCGGAAACAACACTAACAAGAAAATGTTTACCATGGAAAATAGTGAATTTGTAAATGCTAATTTGAAACTGATCATTGATTATAGTTACGTTTTGTGTGGAAGGAACAGAATTGCACACAATGTTCCAGGTCAATGAAAACTTAAGGTTATCCATGGAATTTTGGGTTGGATTTGTAAAACGTTTTCTGTTTCCTAAGTAAACTGTGGTTGAATCTAGATTGGGTGGTTTTATGAAGATTGCATATTTTTGTGTGAAAAATGTATATGCTTGTAATGCCATTATGAATGGTTGTGTAAACTGATTCTTGGGCTTTAATAAACCTTCTAACATTCGTGTCAAGTACTGGATTGGCTTGATTAAATTTATGGATTTGATCTTTTGGTGACTGATTCATAACATTTTTGCTTAATTAGTGGATACATTCTAAACATGGTATTGAAATTTGAATTAGGAGGATATTTTTAACCTTTTAAATGTGTCCAAACATCAAAAGAATGCAGAGGAAAAGAACTAAACGTACTGTTTTATTTTACAAGCTGTTTTCAGAATTTATTATGCATTAACAAGGTAATTCATCCCATCATAACTTATCAATTGAAGAGTATTCTTGTGTATCAATGCTTTGGTACCTAAATGTTTCTTAAATTCCAAGAGTTTCAAATAAACTTTGTTTAAAGATTAATGCACATGTTGGCCTCTGTAAAAGGATTTTATGACTGAAGTCCAACATTTACTGTTTCTTAATCTGCTGTTATTTTAAGAAAATGCAGTTTCTAATCTTTTTTAAATTCACCTAATTATCCTGCTTTGCTTGATCTTAGTAATACTTTTCCTCAAGAATCGAAGCTCTTAACCTCAGAGTAAGTGGTCGGTCTGGTGCTTTTCTTTAATGCTTCCAGCCAGCGAATAGCTCTCTTATGTCTCCGTAAACGGAACTCAAACAGTTATCATGTGGTTGAGCAAATTATTGTGTAATTGTCTGATGACAAAATAGGAGCATTGGCAAACCATAATGGCCTAGTTTAATCTGATGGTAGTAAGATCATATCCAATGCATTAGTTCTTACTTTCTTCCTGCCCAATTTGTATATTCTGAAGGTGGCATTACAGACAGATAGCATGGTGAAGAAAACTTTTTGCATGCTGGCCTTCATCGGACAGGGAATTGAGTTGAGAAGTTGGAGCAGCATGTTACAGTTGTAAAAGTCATTGGTGAACATTGTGTTCAATTTTGCACATCCTGTTGTAGGAAAGATACCATTATGGGGAAAGCCAAGGATCCACAAACCTACCTTCATCGTTGGGGATAGTCAACAACTTCAAGTTCCTGGGCGTGCATATCTGTGATGATCTGTCCTGGGCCCGGCACACTGATGCAATCATAAAGACCATCAACATCTCTACTTCCTTATTAGATTGAGGAGTTTTGGTATGTCAACGAATACTCTCTAGAACTTTAACAAGTGCAGAATAGAGAGCATGCACTGGTTCCAATAAGATAGTTTGGCAACTGGAATGGCCATGGACGCGCAGTAGATGCTGCCCGGTCAGTTGATTACGGGTACTTTGATCAGTACCTGTGCTTGATCGACCGGACAGTGTCTACCACCAAAAAGGCAGCCGGTATCATCAAAGAACCACACCACCCTAGACAGCTCTCATTCCACACCTAACGTTGGGAAGAAGGTGTAGGATTCTGAAAACCATGACCATTAGTTTCAAGGATAGCTTTTTCCGAACAGCCGTCAGGCTCTTGAACACCTTAAAGCTATGGTCTCTGCTATTTGGCATTTCCACCCTGGGGAAAAAGATTCTATCCTGTCAATGCTTCCCTTAATTTTACATGCTTCTATCAGTTTGCCCCGCATCTTCCCAAGTTTTAAAGAAAACAATCTACGTTTATAGAATCTCTCCATATCATTCACTCCAATCCAAGCAATTCTTGATAAACCTCTTCTGCACTCTCTTCAAAGCCTCCACATCTTTCCTATAATGTGGCAAGCAAAACTGTACACAAAAATCAAATGTGCCTGCACCAAAATTTTATGCAGCTGCAACATGACTTCCCAACATCTATATTTAATGCCCTGACTAATTACCATCCTATCCATTTGTGTCGCCACTTCCAGGGAGCTACTTGCACCACAAGATCCCTCTGTACATTAATGCTCTGAAGAGCCCTGCCTTTTACTTCAATTTCCTCTTCCATTTGACCAACCCAAATGCAACACATCATCCATTTCTGGATTATATTCCATCTGCCATTTCCCAGACCATATTTCCAACTGTTCTAAACTTTCCAACTGATCAGGTCACTTTTATTTTCATCGAGATTATTGATGTATATTACAATATTACACACAATAGAGATTCCAGCACTAATCTTTGCAGAAAGTCATTGGCCACATCCGTAAGTATTCCTCTACCAATACTATCTTCTATGTCTAAGCCAACTTTGGATCTAATTTCCAACTTGTCTTAGACCCCAATGACTAAATCTTCTGGATCATCCTACCATAAGGGACATTGTCAAATGCTTTACCGAAGTCCATATCTGGTGGTTGGGTTCACAGCCTAACAATCTATGGGACTGTAATTTGTCTGTTGTCCAATCTCCTTCATTCCTGACCCACCTTGGAGATGCTTCATCCGCTGGATATTCTTTCAATTCCTACACTGTCCCTTCCTTAATCAATTTTTGCCTTCATACACATTTTACACTTCAATTTTAAGCCAATTTTGTTTTGTTAACTTTTTATTGCATGATAGAAATCTAGTTCCCTGACCACTATAAACAGCGATTTAAATACAAACATCTTTTAAAAACGAAATAGAATTGTAGACATTTTAAAATATATATCCACCATAGGCAGAGTGGGGAGCTATGCAAAAAGAAGGATAGGGATACCCTTATTGAAATCTACTTAAAGTCATAGCAGTGAAGACAATTGTAATAATTTGTTCATTTAGCTGACTATCCATTTGTTTAATTAGCTTGTGCATCGTTTGTATTCAAATGTATTTTTTGGAAAAATGCTTGACATTTTTGTCAATTGGCAAAACAATATTCTTAATCTCAACTTTCACTAATTGATAGGGAGTCTCCTCTACTAATAACAAAAATCTTTGAACCAAAAAGCAATTGTTTACTTGTGATTAAATCTAAATTAATGCATAAAATTGCTTCCTGCAAACTTGACATTTGATCGTTAACAAAATGAATATAAACAACTGAAAATTACTCTGAGCTTAAAAGAATATTCCTCCCAATTCTAATGTTTTGCCACCTTAACCCAATGTGAAGTTTCTTGATTAGCCCCTACTGTTCTCTCTGTTGATGGGTCAGGGCTCCTCCACATTGTAGAATACGAGGTACACAAAGTAACGGGGGCACAGAAAGTCCTTTCAGATAAAGCCATTCTTCCCTTGCACTTTTACAAATCAGTCAGTCATGGAGCAGTACAGCATGGAAACAGGACCTTTGACATGCCTTGTCCATGATAACCAATTTGACATTCTGGGCTAGTCCCATTTGGCTGCATTTGGCTCTTAGCTGTCTCAATTCTTCCTATCCATATCTGTTCAAATGTCTTTTAAAAGTCAGGATGCAACGTGCTTCCATTACTTCCTATGGTGGCTCATTCCTTCTCTCCAGAGATGCTGCCTGTCCTGCTGAGTTACTCCAACTCTTTGTGTCTGTTCTCATTAGTTCTTCATAAAATTTATTCATGTTACTCAGGTATGACTTTTTACATAACCTTGCTAATTGTCTCTAATTAAACTTGTACCATTCTAATAATTAAAACTGTCTTAGAATCTAATAATTGCCCATAACCATCATTAAGTGAATGGCCACCATGTTAGCAATCTCCTCCTAATCTGGCCAAACATTTCCAGCTGAAGAGAATGGGAAAACCATGGCCAAAATCTCTACTGTAACCTCACAAAGGATTAATTTAAGCAGATGCCATTATTCTTTTGAACAGTGATGTATTTTACTTTGTTGATCTTGATCTTATGCTGACTTCAAATTTGCCCTTCTTCTTCCCATACTCCACATCCCTAACACTCACTCCCCATTTATTTTGTGTTTCACAATTGGTTGTGCACACTTCTTGGATCTTCAGTCCTGGAGAAAATGTCTCCATCAGTAATTCCAAAGGTTCATAATAGAGTTATAAAGCTTGTACAGCATGGAAACAGGCCCTTTGGCCAACCTTGTTCATGCCGACCAAGTTGGCATTGAAGGCTCGTCCTATTTGCATACATTTGTTCCATAATCATCTAAACCATTCCTATCCATATCTGTCCAAATGTCATTCAAAAGTCGCATTTGTGTGCGCTACTATAACTTCTGATAGTTTTTTCCAGATACGGACTACCCATTCAGTGAAAAAGTTGCCATAAGGTCTCTCTTAAATCTCACCTCTCCTTAAGCATTCTCTAGTTTTTAGAAATCTCTCCTTGGGCGAAAAAGACTGAGTGTTCAATGTATCCATGCCCCTTGTGATCTTGTCAGCTCAATAATGTCATCCCTCGGCCCCCCACGCACCGAAGAAAAATGTCTCGGCCTACCTAGCCTTTCCCTATAACTCAAACCCCCAAGCCCAGGCACCATCCTGGTGGATCTCTTCTGTATCCTTCCCAGCCAAACAAAATTCTTCCTGTAGCTGCATGACCAGAATGGCATGCAACACCGTGAGTTTGGTCTCAGTAATGACTTGTATAGCTGGATCATGATGTCCCAACTTTTGTACTCGATACCCATTCCAATGAAGGCGAACATTCCTAATGCCTTCATCAGCACCTTGTCTACCTGATTCGCCGCTTTCAGGAAACAATGCTTCTGTACTCCGAGATCTCTCTGTTCTATACACTGTCCAGGACTCTACCATTTACTGAGCAAGTACTACTCTGGTTTGACATACCAAAGAGTAACATCTCCCTGTTTATCAGAGTTAAATTCCATGTGGCATTCCTTGGTCATCCTTCCCAACTGATCTAGATCCTGTTTTCTACTCTGATATCCTGTGTCAATGTCCACAAAATCACCATTTATTTGTGTCATCTGCAAATTTACAATCATTGTTAACTACATTGTCATCCAAGTTGTTCATGTAAATAACAAACAGCAATGGACCCAGCACTGACCTCAGTAGCACACCACTAGTCACAGGCCTCCGATCAGACAAACAACCCTTCACAGCTACCATTTGACTTCTTCTTCCAAGCCAATTTTCTGGTCATTGGATTCTCGGTGATCCAATCTTCCAGACTAGCCTACTATGCAGGTCCTTGTCAAAGGTCTTATTAAAGTCCAAAGCCATAACGTCCACTGCCCTGCTCGCGTTAATCCTCTTGGTGACTTACACTCCCCTTCTACTTGCAGAGATCTTTGCTTGATCCTTCCTGGCTGCCTAAATGTGTATTATGATACAGGCATGTTATACTACTGCAAGTAAGAATGTTGTTGTTAAATTGTCGGTACATATGACAATTTAAAAACTCTTGACTCTTAAATCTGCTGCTTGCTGCTGACTTTTTCCTAACCAGAGCCTCAACATCTCTCATCAGCCAGGACTTCCTTAACTTGCTACTCACTAACACCAATATTCATGAAGTGCCTGGAGAGACTGGTCCTTAAGCACTTCAAGGCTGCTCTCCCACCCACCCTGGATCCACACCAATACGCATACAGAGCCAACAGATCAAGAGATGACGCCATAGCCACTGCCCTCCATACTGTATTGCTCCACCTAGAACAACGGGGTGCATATGCACGGCTGCTGTTTGTTGATTACAGCTCTGCATTTAATATAATCATACCCAGCAGACTGGTCTCCAAACTGTTCGACCTAGGCTTCGAGCACAACATCTGCCTTTGGATAAAGGACTTTCTAACAGACCGGCCGCAGTCAGTCAGGTCCATCAAAGCGCATACCACAAGACTAACAAACAATTTCTCCCTAAGGCCATCACCACACTGAAGTCTGCATTGAATGGACACCCCCCATAGACAATATTTATATTGTACAATACCTACCTTTGCGCAATACTGATATATTAATTTATAATATTCACTTTTATAATACTATTCTGTGCAATATCTTATATTCTGACAATGACATTCTGAGTGCAATATCTTATATTCTGATAAGGGTGCATACGTAGGCATAATGTGTATGCATGTGTGAATCTGTGTATGTGTCACAGTGTGTGCACGCCACGTGTGTGTATGAACAATTTTTATTTTTCTCACTCTTTTACTATTTTATTATTTTTTATCTTGTACATTTGAGCTCCGCTCAGGAAGTGCACCTGAATTTCATTGTATGGCCCATTACAATGACAATAAAGTAAAGTTAAAAGTAAAAAGGTAAATTTATTACATTCTTTAGCAGTGCAATCGTAGTATAATGTGGACTTTGGCAATTAATTTTAATTTTAGCTTACTCTTCAGAAGTGGATCCTTCATTGCTACCTCCCCACCAAACATGCCATAAAATTTCATATCATTTTCATTTCCTTCCATTTTTATACCAGCAATGAAATTTGTCAGCTTTTCCTGCTGGTGCTTATTTTTAGCACTATTTGCTTGTGAGCTGTAACATCCTTTTATTAATTGTAGTCAGACATTTTGGCTGTGTCTGAGGGCAACGTGGAACAAAGCTTTAAGTTTGGAATTGGCTAAATAGATACCAGAAATTTCATAGTGTTTGGTAGTTTTCTAACACGTTTTATAATCAGCTTGAGATTCAGAGAAAATAACAGAGACCTGCATGTACGTTTCCTCTGATTTTTCTTTGTTCTTTTTAAAAAAAGAACTAGCTGATCAAATGTGCCAGGTTCAGCCATTAATATTTTTTTTATACAACTTGTCCACTAAGAAAAGTGGAACAAGTTATGTTTGTTAACTCTTAAACCTAAAATTGGCAAACTTGCACACTTTATAAAGTGTCTGGATCAAATGTGTACACCCAAGCTGAACTCCATGTGGAGTCCACTAAACGAGTGCTGTCCAGCAGCAAATCAATTGACTGTAACTTCAGATTTTTCACTAGCCAATTTTTATTGGTTACTGCACTGACCAGCACACTAACACTACCCTACGCGCATTAGGGATAATTTACAATTTTACCAAGCCAATTAGCCTACAAACTTGTACGTCTTTTGAGTGTGGGAGGACACTGGAGCACCTGAAGAAAACCCACGGGGAGAACGTCCAACTCCATACAGACAGCATCTGTAGTCAGGATCGAACCCAGGTCTCTGGCACTGTAAGGCAGCAACTCTACCACTGTGCTACTGTGCTGCCCTGCATATCTTTACTCTTTTGTGGCTCTTAAGTTACCTTTTTCTTTTTTCTTCTGCTAGAACTGGACGTCCTTCCATTTTCCCAAATTAAGCTAAATATTTGATTACCATGCCTGTTAATTTAATTTAACAGTGTTTTGGTCAACGACGGCTTTCATCTGTGGGGAAAAAAAACTTTACAACTTGCTATTCAATTATGCAGGTTGTTGAAAAGTATGCTCAAAGTTGAGGCCTGGTACTTATTCCTAGGTCTACACTTCTTCCCACCCGGTCCCCTGCAAAAAGTCTATCCCCTACTCCCAATTCCTCCGTCTACGCCGCATCTGTGCCCGGGATGAGGTGTCTCAGACTAGGGCTTCCGAGATGTCCTCGTTTTTCAGAAAACGGGGCTTCCCCTCCATTATAGATGAGGCTCTCACTAGGGTCTCTTCTACATCCCGCAGCTCCGCTCTTGCTCCCCATCCCCCCACTCGCAACAAGGACAGGATCCCCCTCGTTCTCACCTTCCACCCCACCAGCCAGCGGATCCAACATATCATCCACCAACATTTCCGTCACCTACAACAGGACCCCACCACTGGCCATATCTTCCCATCCCCTCCCCTCTCTGCATTCCGCAGAGACCGTTCCCTCCGCAACTCCCTGGTCCACTCGTCCCTTCCTACCCAAACCACCCTAACCCCGGGCACTTTCCCTTGCAACCGCACGAGATGCAACACCTGTCCCTTTACCTCCCCCCTCAACTCCATCAAAGGACCCAAACATTCTTTCCAGGTGAGACAAAGGTTCACCTGCACCTCCTCCAACCTCATCTATTGCATCCGCTGCTCTAGATGTCAACTCATCTATATCGGCGAAACCAAGCGCAGGCTCGGCGATCGCTTCGCTGAACACCTGCGCTCGGTCCGCATTAACGCCACTGATCTCCCGGTGGCCCAGCACTTCAACTCCCCCTCCCATTCCCAGTCTGACCTCTCTGTCATGGGCCTCCTCCAGTGCCATAGTGAGGCCCGCCGGAAATTGGAGGAGCAGCACCTCATATTTCGCCTGGGCAGTTTGCGGCCCGGTGGTATGAACGTCGACTTCTCCAACTTCAGATAGCTCCTCTGTCCCTCCCTTCCCCTCCTCCTTCCCAGATCTCCCTCTATCTTCCTGTCTCCACCTATATCCTTCCTTTGTCCCACCCCCGACATCAGTCTGAAGAAGGGTCTCGACCCGAAACGTCACCCATTCCTTCTCTCCCGAGATGCTGCCTGACCTGCTGAGTTACTCCAGCATTTTGTGAATAAACTTATTCCTAGGAAGTACTCCCAACCAGAACATAAAGTAAAAAGTAGGAATTTGCAATATAGTCTCTTGAGCCATTCCATAAGACCATTGTTGATTTTACTTTGGCCTCAACTTCCCTTTCCTGCCTGATCCTCACCTTCAATTTCCCTAAAGTCTGAACATCTATTTGTTCTGATTCTTGCCTCTCAAATAAATTTCAGTCATATTTCAAGCTTGACATTAACTCCATGACCTATCCGTGTTCTCCAGAGGTGCTGCCTGGTCCCCTGAGTTACTCCAGCACTTTGTCTTTTGTAATAAACCAGCATATCCTTGTTTCTCCATATCCTTCGATCTTTGCTAATTATTGTTGGCAAAGGCACGGTATCTAGAAATATATATATTTCATTGTCTGTAGTTTTCTTTGAATTTGTGTGCAATCATATTAGCAGAGAAATTCTATTCACGTAAAGCAGTTGTAAATTTGGGTAATTTCTTTTCGCCCTCTCAGATTTATTGAGCATGTTCCTATTCTTGGTGAATTAAATCGTGGGTAAAAGAAGGAAACGCATCTATTTGTTGCATCTTTGTGACAAAACCATTTTCCTGTAAGTACAATTTTCAGATTTTCATTGAACAGTTCTTTTTTTATATACACAAATGTAGTATTTTAAGAAATCCTGTGTTGTAAGTTAAAAGATTGATATTTAACAGCAAATAATATGCTTATTCCAATATTGCAACACAAATTACTTCTGTTTAACTAATAGTTCTGTTCCCAATATTTTAATCTAGAAGCATGATGAAGCTAAAGGTATCAAAATTAAGATAATTTGGGTGAAGTAAGCAAATTAGAAAATTTATTGGACTATGTCAAAGTTTTCATATCATATCATATCATATATATACAGCCGGAAACAGGCCTTTTCGGCCCTCCAAGTCCGTGCCGCCCAGCGATCCCCGTACATTAACCCTATCCTACACCCACTAGGGACAATTTTTACATTTACCCAGCCAATTAACCTACATACCTGTACGTCTTTGGAGTGTGGGAGGAAACCGAAGATCTCGGAGAAAACCCACGCAGGTCACGGGGAGAACGTACAAACTCCTTACAGTGCAGTACCCGTAGTCAGGATCGAACCCGAGTCTCCGGTGCTGCATTCGCTGTAAAGCAGCAACTCTACCGCTGCGCCACCGTGCCGCCGTTTTGTTAGCTTTTTCTTCTGTTTAGAATGAGTAAATGTAATAACTGGGTTAATGTGTTTGAAAATATACAGTTTAACACTAATATTTTATATGTTTATACTTTGTTCATGGAAACAAATTATTTTCTACAATATTGAATGGAATTTGCCCCCGAAAAGAAAGTTATCTTTTACTTAGACACTTGGATTTTGATGCTCTGATCAGTTACTTAAATAACTCTTTGCAGGTATGCTTATGATATGCATTGCAGGAAGTAATTGTTTGCAGTGTCCAGACCAACATCAAAAGTTCTGCTGGGTCATGATGAAAAGCATTTTATTTTCTGATTGATATAATTGGGAACACTCAAAAGTCACAGTAAATTAAAGTTTGTTAAAGTTAGTTGATAAATTCAGGAGCTAGAACGAGTGCTGGTACTCAAGTTTGTGATGGTAGACAGCTAGTATTGTTGGTTAATTAAGTGCAAAATTATATTTCATATTTGTAAATGTGATGTATTATACATTTGCTGAAGTCTCTGAGATAGTGTAAGATTAAACACAAGCAAAGTAACAATAAATTCACTCCGACCTGCGCGAGAAAAACACTTATGAGGTGTTTCCGCGGTAATCAACCAGAACCAGAACCAGAAAGGACTTTGGAATTATAGCCATGGTACTTTTGTGCTGGGTAAAGAGGCAATGAATTTGGGTATAAAAATTAATTGAATATTCTGAACAGAATGACTGGAGTTCTGAATGTCTATAGCAAGTGTACAAAAAGGATTCAAAGTTTTGTAATTACTTTATGTATATATGTATTTTAATAGAAGGAATAAGGAACCAAGCAGCCAAAAAATATGAATCTAAAGGATTTGATGCTCAAAGGGATTTAATTGTAGCAGATTATGAAACCATAAGGATTACAAAGAAACTTTTTTAAAATGAAAATAAGCATCTTTTTGTTTATTATGTTATCTATTGAATACTGTGTTTACAAATCTGTTGTGCTGCTGCAAGTAAGAATTTAATTGTTACATTTCGGTACGTATGCCAATTAAACACTACTCTTGATTTGAACATCTACACAATCATGTATCTATGCAATATTCTAGTCTCCATATTATGGAAAGAATATAAGGAGAATGAAGATGATATAAAAATATTTACCAATACATAATTGATGCTCTAATTGAGGAATTTGTTATCAGGATTGATTGTGCAGATTTATTTATCTGTAGCAAGAAAAATCTAAGTGAAGACATTAAGAAGGTGTAGGTGTCATGGATGAGATCTTTCACTGAGCCATTTAAACTAAAATTATTATTATCAGGTAGCTAAAATTTGCGGAGAAGCTGTGACAAGTTTCAGTTCAAGAGGTTAGCACCCAAATGGGGACAGCACAAGGATATAAAGGAGAAGGCAACAGAGGAACATGAAGATAGATCTAAATATAATGTGGGAGGAAGTTTATTTGAAGCACAATTCCGACTGAATGATAATTTGTGCCACATTTGATGTAATTTTATCATTTGTAACTCGGTAAGTAATGAAGAGTTGGGGACAACATGTTAAGTGTGGATTATTTTAGAATGGATTTTGATAAACCACCACATACCAGACTAATTAAATGGGCGAAAGCCCATTAAATCTAAAGGAAAACATTGGATCTGAAATCTACTGAATGTCGCAAGCCAAGAATATCGGTTGACAGCAGTGTTTATTAACTAGATTTTTTTCTGATAGAGTCTTGAGAGCATAGATCTGTTGATTTTAATGTTTGCGCTACTGATTAAGGAGAATGTCACAACTGTGCTGAGAAAGGACATGCTGAAGGGCTCATCGAGTGAAGCGATTTGGGTAAAGGTCAGGAATTAGAAAGGTGCTATCACTATGATGGAATTATATTATAGGGATGGTGCAATCACTATGATGGGATTATACCACAGGAAAGGTGCAGTCACTATGATGGGATTATAGTACAGGCCTCCCAATAGCCAATGGGAGAAAGAACAACAGATATACACCGATCAGTCAAAACATTATGACCACCTGCCTAATATGCTGTTGGTCCTCCGTGTGCCCCCAAAACAGTGCCAACCTGCCGAGGCATGGACTCTACAAGACCCCTGAAGGTGTCCTGTGGTATCTGCCACCAAAAAATTAGCAGCAGATCCTTCAAGTCCTGTAAGTTGCGAGGTGGAGCCGCCGTGGATCAGACTTGTCGATCCAACACATCCCACAGATGCTCAATCGGATTAAGATCTGGAGAATTTGGAGGCCACGGCACACCGTGAACACTTCATGTTCCTCAAACCATTCCTGAACAATGTGTGCAGTGTGGCAGGACGCATTATCCTGCTGAAAGAGGCCACTGCCATCTGGGAATACCATTGCCATGAAGGGGTGCACCTGGTCTGCAGCGATGTTTAGTTAGGTGACACGTGTCAAATTGACGTCCGCATGAATGGCCGGACCCAGGGTTTCCCAGCAGACCATTGACCAGAGCATCACACTCCCTCCACCGGCTTGTCGTCTTCCCACAGTCGGTTCGGACCAGACGGGGTAGCCTTCGTTGCCCTTGTGCATCGATGAGCCTTGGGCTCCCAACACCCTATCGCCGGTTTGTGGTTTGTCCCTCCTCGGACCACTGTCGGTAGGTACTCACCACTGCTGACCGGGAGCACCCCACAAGCCTTGCCTTTTCAGAGATGCTCTGACCTAGTCGTCTGGCCATAACAATTTGGCCCTTGTCAAAGTCACTCAGGTCTTTACTCCTGCCCATTTCCCCTGCATCCAACACATCAACTTCTAGAACTGACTGTTCACTTGCTGTCTAATATATCCCACCCCTTGACAGGTGCCATTGTAACAAGATAACCAATGTTATTCACTTCACCTGTCAGTGGTCATAATGCTTTGGCGTATCGGTGTGTAGGCAGATTGTGGAAAGATGTGAAAGCAAGAATGTTGTTGTGGTAGGTGACTAGTTTCCCCAATATTGACTTAGACTTCCTTAGTGTTGGAGATTTAGATCTGGCAGAATTTAGATGCATCCATAAGAGTTTCTTGAAACTTAGTTTTCAAATAGTTCCAGGTAAAGATAAGACTGGACCTTGGAAAGTTCTAAATTGGTGGAAGATTAATTACAATAGAATTATGCTGCAGCTGAGGAGAGTGGATTTGGAGCAAATGTGGATAAATCAACATCAGTCTTGGGAGTTGTTTTTTAGCCAGCTGGTCAGAACTTAGGACCAACATATTCCAATGAGGAAAAAAAGACAAGGATGGGAATTTTGCATGACAAGAGATTGTAAATTTAGCCAAAAAGAAAGGAAACATATACATGGTAAGGAACCTAAAATCGGACAGGGCCCATGAGGAGTATAAAGGAAACAGAAAAGAATTTAAACAGAATCAGAAAGGCTTACAAAATGCCACAAAATGTCCTTGGTGAGAAGTAATAAGGAGAATCCCAAGGCATTTCATTTAGCTGGGGAGAAAGCAGGCTACTCAAAGACAACGGAGTTTGTGTCTGGGGCGAGAGGAAATAGATGAGATGCTAAATGAGTACTGAGCATCGATATTCACGAAGGAGAAGGTCATGGAGGATAGGGAGATCCTCTCTGAGCCTTTTGGTTTAGGAAATATTTGCGAAATTGAAATCCTTTGGTACAGAGAGTTGTGGAAATAGCCCAGTCCGTTATGCAAACCAGCCTCCCTTCCATTGACTCCATCTATACTTCACTGCCTCAGCAAGGCTACCAGCATAATCAACGACCGATTTCACCCTGGTCGCTCCCTCTTTGCCCCTCTCTCATCAGGCAAGAGGTACAGAAGTTTGAAAATGTGTACCTCCAGATTCAGGGACAGTTTCTTCCCAGCTGTCATTAGGCAACTGAACCGTCTCCTCACCAACTAGAGAGGAGCTAACCTCCCATCTAACCCATTAAAGTCCTTCGAACTATCTTTACTGGACTTTACCTTGCACTAAACGTTATACCCCTGATCCTGCATCTATACACTGTGAACAGCTTGATTTTAATAATCTATAGTCTTTTCGCTGACTGGATAACATGCAACAAAAAAGCTTTTTACTGTACCTCAGTACATGTGACAATATTGATAAACTAAACTATTACCCGGTTTTTATTATATCTCTTTTCTATTTGCGGACATATCTTCCGTCTCCTGATGACTGTTAGGTGGTATCTAATACACCACCAACAAAGTGACAATGCCCCTTTTTGTCCTTCACTGCCTATATGGCCTAATTTCAGGAGCCTTCTCGAATATTTGCAGGACTGAAGTAATGTGATCGGTGCCAAAAAAAGACAATATTTTCTTTCATAGATTGGTGATTACCATCTGGTTCAGAGAAAATAATAAATGACAATGGGGAGAGCTTGAGAGGCTTTTAATCCTCTGTGCTGGAGTTTGGATAAATCCTCAGTCAAGCAAGAAGGTAATTGCTTATGGATACAAGGAACTGCAGTTGCTGGTTTATAAAAAGAGACAAAGTGCTGGACTAACTTGCTTTGTTCATCAAGAACATGGAATTTGTTAAAGTAGACCAGTTCTTGAAAATTCTCAAAACTGTTAGCATAAGAAATAGGCATATGAGTTGGCTATTTGTCATCATGCTATACTGGGGCACTGGAAATTGAGTTATGCTGTTTCTAGTAGTGTGCTGCCTCTTTTTGATGAATGTAGAACCTGACAACCTCTTGCACACGTTTCCTCCCAATTAGAGTAATTACGTTAAGGTGCTTAAATGCACTTATGAAAAGTTAGTTGAGTTAAATAAACATTAAAGTAATAAAATTGATTAATTTTAAATCTGAATGCTCTGCAATGCCATCAATACTATTGTTTAATATCTGTTTAAAAACCTAAGTTTCTGAGAATGGATGATTTATAATTATTGGAACTGCTGATAAATAGGTGTATGACATTTTTATTGTCACTGGAGATGCCTCATTACATTTTCTTAAGGCCATGAAGCAAAAGGCTGTTGTCAAGTTAATTATTGTTTTTTAAGCAAATGGAGAAAATTTAATTGTTCACTCATTAATTCCTGTGGAATATACCTGGTGTTTTCATTTGCAAAGCTTGTACTTGCATAATAATGCAGGTATTTTGATACTGAGCACAGCTACTGGAAACTTGGTTATTGAAAGCATTTCAGAAAGAGTTTCTCACCAGTTTCTGTTAAATGCATCGCAGGATAGGAGTTACAGTAGTTGAATTGAAGCAATTTTAAATAAATCAATTTTCAGAAAGCTTTTTTCATAAAAATATTATTTTAAACTGAGTGCTTGAATTTTAAATCCCTTAACTAAACAAAACACAAATATCTGTGATATTGTACTCAATAAATTCAAACTGTCACTGAGCTCCATTAATTGTGTGAAATATTCTGAGCTTAGTTTTAAAAAGGATTTAGTGGATTCTAATTTGTTGTAGCAAAGCCTAAAAATGCATTTTTATCTGACCAGCTCATGTCAATTTTGAGAATGTTTTTAAGGTTACCATTAATATTGTAAATAAACAAAAAATAATTTCTGGATTTTAATTTTGTGATTGTGACTTTCTACTTTCGACTATAGAATGACCAAACCATACAGTATTGTGATATTGGCAACCCCTGTTTTTGTATCCCATGAAAAAGTAATTATATTCTTAAAATCAGAGTTTGTTTCCTCCGGCAACATCTGTGGACAATAGGTGACAATCGGGTTATGACCTTTCCTGATTCATTCTGGTTGGTGGAGAGGTGGGGTAGAACAAAGCCTTGCAAATGATAGTTGGATATAGGTGAGGATTTTTTCTCCTCGCTTCCCCGTGTCCTACCTGGACTTGCACCTATTTCTCCCCTCCTCCTCTCCTTAGATTTTAGATTTTTTAGATTTAGAGATACAGCGCGGAAACAGGCCCTTCGGCCCACCGGGTTCGCGCCGTCCAGCGATCCCCGCACATTAACACTATCCTACAAACACTAGGGACAATTTTTTAAAACATTTGCCCAGCCAATTAACCTACATACCTGTACGTCTTTGGAGTGTGCGAGGAAACCGAAGATCTCGGAGAAAACCCACGCAGGTCACGGGGAGAACGTTCAAACTCCGTACAGACGGCGCCCGTAGTCAGGATCGAACCTGAGTCTCCGGCGCTGCATTCGCTGTAAGGGAGCAACTCTACTGCAGCGCCACCGTGCCGCACTATATTCCACCTATATTCTTTTCTCTGGCCTCACAATTCTCACCTCTTCTTTCCTTAACTTTTTGACTTTTCATTCCTGGCTTTGTCCAACCCATCTTCCAATCAAAACCCCCCTCGCCTGTATCTACCTATCATTGCCACCCCTCCCCCGCCTACACAATCAGTCTGAAGAAGAGTCCCTACTTGAAACGTCACCCATCCACGTTATCTAGAGATGCTGCCTTATCCGCGGAGTCACTCCAGCACGTTGACTTTATTTGTAAATGAGCATATACAGTTCCATGTATCTGCTTTTTAAAATTCTATGATGCCTACTCGACAATCAGCAATCTCATTAAGTTCTTTTAACACTCATGTTTAGCAAACATTTCCTGCAACTCTTTTAAAATCGTTGGATGTACATGGCTGGATTGAAGTGATTAATGTTGAGAGGTTGCTCTTTCATTTATCTAGTATGGTAACACTGCAAAGCAGTAACCGTACAGCATGATCACAGACCACCAGCCAGAATAACACCCTTCCACCACTACCCTCTCTATGGGTAAGCCAGTTATGAATCCAAACCAAGTCACTGCGGATCCCATGGATCTTAATCTTCTGGATCAGCTTAACCATGAAGGACTGTATCAAATGCCTTACCAAAATCCATGTAGAGAACATCCACTCCCCCCCCTCCCCTCAACAATCATCTCAAAAAACAGCTCAAAAAACTCAATCAAGTTAGTTAGGCATGACTTATTGCGGGCAAAGCCATGCTATCTGTCCCTAATTATTTTAATTAATTTCATAATAATTTCATTGTTCTATCCGGGACATATGACAATAAAACACTCTTGACTCTCTATTCTCTCTCAATTGCGAGCATATCCTATCCTGAAGAATCCTCTCCCTACTTCCCTATCACTAATGACTAGTGGTTTGCCTCAGGGTTCGGTGTTGGGACCGTTACTGTTTAACATCTACATCAATGATTAGGATGAAACAAACAGGGCAAGATTATCAAGTTTGCTGATGATACAAAAGTTATTGGTTTTGCAGATAGTGAAGATGGTTGTGAAAGACTGCAGCAGGATCTGGATCGATTGGGCAGGTGGGCAAAGGAATGGTTGTTGGAATTTAATACAGAAAATTGTGAGGTTTTGCATTTTGGGACTTTGAACAAGAGCAGGACCTACACAGTAAATGGTAGGCCTCTGGGTAGTGTTGTAGAGCAGAGGGATCAAGGAACAGGTTCATGGTTCCTTGAAGGTCGAGTCGCAGGTAGATAAGGTGGTCAAAAAAGCTTTTGGCACTTTGGCCTTCATCAGTCAGAGTATGGAGTATAGAAGTTGGGAGGTCATGTTGCAGTTGTCTTAAACATTGGTGAAACCGCATTTAGAATATTGTGTTCAGTTCTGGGCACCATGTTATTGGAAAGATATTGTCAAGCTTGAAAGGGTTCAGAAAAGATTTACAAGGATGTTGCCAGGACTAGAGGGTGTGAGCTATAGGGAGAAGTTGAGTCGGCTGGGTCTCTATTCCATGGAGCGCAGAAGGATGAGGGGAGATCTTATTGAAGTATACAAAATCATGAGAGGAATAGATCGAGTAGATGCACAGAATCTTTTGCCCAGAGTAGGGGAATCAAGGACCAGAGGACATAGTTTCAAGGTGAAGGGGTAAAGATTTAATAGGAATCTGAGGGGTAACTTTTTCACACAAAGGGTGGTGGGTGTATGGAACAAGCTGCCAGCTGAAGTAGTTGAGGCTGGGACTATCCCATCGTTTAAGAAACAGTTAGACTGGTACATGGATAGGACAGGTATGCAGGGATATGGACCAAGCGCAGGCAAGTGGGACTAGCTGGGACATTGTTGGCGGTGTGGGCGAGTTGAGCCGAAAGGCCTATTTCCACACTGTATCACTCTATGACTATGACTTGAAACTTACTGGCCTATAATTTCCTGGATTATCCCCTACTCCTCAAACTAAGGAACAACACTGGCTCCTCTCCAGTTCTCTGGGACCGCGCCTTCGCTCAAAGAGAATACAAAGATCAAGGTCCATGCAATGTCCTCCTTTCACTCTCAATAACCTGGGATAAATTCCACCAGTCCGTGGAGATTTATCCACCTTAATGCTTTTTAAGAGACCCAACACCATCTCTTTCTTGATTTTAAACTCCCTAGCTTATCAATATAGACACACTGATCTTACCATGTCCATGATGTCCTTTTCCTTGAGGTATTCCATAATGTTTGGGATAACAACCCATCATTTATTTATTTGCCTCTGTACTCCACAATTTGAGATAAAAATCACGTGGTTAAAGTGCACATTGTCAGATTTTATTAAAGGCCATTTTTATACACCATTCAGAAATTACAGCTGTGTTTTTACATAGTCCCCCCATTTTAGGGCACCATAATGTTTGAGACACGTGGCTTCACAGGCGTTTATAATTGCTCAGGTGTGTTTAATTGCCTCTTTAATGCAGGTATAAGAGAGCTCCCAGCACCTTTCCATCACCTTTGGAAACTTTGATTGCTGTTCATCAACATGAGGACCAAAGTTGTGCCAATGAAAGTCAAAGAAGCCATTATGAGACTGAGAAACAAGAATAAAACTGTTAGAGACATCAGCCAAACTTAGTATCATATCATATCATATATATACAGCCGGAAACAGGCCTTTTCGGCCCACCAAGTCCGTGCCGCCCAGCGATCCCCGTACATTAACACTATCCTACACCCACTAGGGACAATTTTTACATTTACCCAGCCAATTAACCTACATACCTGTACGTCTTTGGAGTGTGGGAGGAAACCGAAGATCTCGGAGAAAACCCACGCAGGTCACGGGGAGAACGTACAAACTCCTTACAGTGCAGCACCCGTAGTCAGGATCGAACCTGAGTCTCCGGCGCTGCATTCGCTGTAAAGCAGCAACTCTACCGCTGCGCTACCGTGCTATATGGTATATATGGCACATCATTTGGCATATGGCACAACTATATGGAACATCATTAAGAAGAAAGAGAGCACTGGTGATTTTACTAATCGCAAAGGGACTGGCAGGCCAAGGAAGACTTCCACAGCTGATGACAGAAGGATTCTCTCCATAATAAAGAAAAATCCCCAAACACCTGTCCAACAGATCAGAAACACTCTTCAGGAGTCAGGTGTGGATTTGTCAATAACCACTGTCCGCAGAAGACTTCATGAACAGAAATACAGTAGCTGCATTGCAAGATGCAAACCACTGGTTAGCTGCAAAAATAGAATGGCCAGGTTACAGTTTGCCAAAAAGTACTCAAAAGAGCGACCACAGTTCTGGAAAAAGGTCTTGTGGGCAGATGAGACGAAGATTAACTTGTATCAGAGTGATGGCAAAAGCATAGTATGGAGGAGGGAAGGAACTGCCCAAGATCCAAACCATACCACTTCTGTGAATCACAGTGGTGGGGGTGTTATGGCCTGGGCATGTATGGCTGTTGAAGGTACTGGCTCACTTATCTTCATTGATGATGCAACTGCTGATGGCAGCAGCATGGTGAATTCTGAAGTGCATAGACCCATCCTATCTGCTCAAGTTCAAACAAATGCCTCAAAACTCATTGGCTGGCGGTTCATTCTACAGCAAGACAATGATCCCAAACATACTGCTAAAAGCAACAAAGATTTTTTTCAAAGCTAAAAAATAGTCAATTCTTGAGTGGCCAAATCAATCACCCAATCTGAACCCAATTGAGCATGTCTTTTATATGCTGAAGAGAAAATTGAAGGGGACTAGCTCCCAAAAGAAACATAAGCTAAAGATGGCTGCAAAACAGACCTGGCAGAGCCTCACCAGAGAAGACATCCAGCAATTGGTGATGTCCATGAATCGCAGACTTCAAGCAGTCATGCAAAGGATATGCAGCAAAATGCTAAACACGACTACTTTCATTTACATGACATTGCTGTGTCCCAAACATTATGGTGCCCTGAAATAGGAGTACTATGTATAAACACTGTTGCAATTTTTACATGGTGAAACCAAAATGTATAAAAATAGTCTTTATTAAAATCTGACAATGTGCACTTTAACCACATGTGATTTTTTTCTATTACAAATCTCAAATTGTGGAGTACAGAGGCAAATAAATAAATGATGGGTCTTTGTCCCAAACATTGTGGATCTTGGAAGGTTGTAGGACTACTGTGGATTAAACAGATGAATGATGAGGAAGTTATCCATGGAAGATTTGAAAACCAGGATGAGAATTACACACTGTCCTTCAGCCTGATAAGCAACCATTCACAATTGTCTGCCCCTTGGATTTTGGAATCACGGCTCCTAAATTGCTGCAACCCACCCCTTCTCAGCCCTCCCTCATTATAAATTGCTCCAGCTAACTCTCCATGAGGGTATTAATTGTTGCCCCCATAGAGGTGGTAGTAATCAGTGTACCTGTTTCTCTTTCACAATTTTTCTAGACACACAAGAAAATGAATCTGAAAACTATGGCGCATTCATATTTAGATCATTCAGATTTTTGATAATTTAGCAATAATGTAATGATGTAGCAGTGGACCAGACAGATTAATCACATCCTGGACATTTCTCTCTTTGTTTCTCGGTCTTTGTTGAGCAAGTTCATCTTGATCAAGGCTAGTATGTCAGGACTGTACTAAGAGTATTTTTTCAGTGAATGTTGGGGAGGAGTGGAATGGTGTGGAGGTGATGTGGTACATAGGTGGGAAGCAGAAAAAAAAAGTTTTTTATTGTTGTTTACTTTCTTATTAAAATCTTATACTCACAGATAATCTCACTTGTTAATAATTTTGATTTTCCTACCAGTGGTCATGATTGAGAACTATTATTATATTCTTTAATTATATACATTGAAAATTACCTAGATTGATAGATTTTTGGCCAATGAGAAAAACAAGGCATCCAGGAAATAAATTTCCAAACCACGGGCATAATTTAATTGAAAGGAAGAATGGGCCTGAGTGTGACGCATGCATGCCTGTGTGATCCAGTTCTGCTGGTATGTTTGTTTTATGGAGAAAATGAGGAAATCGAACTAGTAGTACAAACTTCACATTTTTGTTTACTCGCCACTCAGAATCTTCCTTTAACAAAAACCAAATTGTAAATTTAATACTGGTGGAAAGAAAAACAAAGTCTTTAGTGCTACGAAAGACGCAGGTCATAGTTGCTGAGGTTAGTGTTGTGTATTGTTCAAGTGCCTGATGGTTGCTGGGAAGAAACTATTCTTGAACCTTTGCTCCTGTGCCTTCTTTCTGGTGGTAGGAGCAAAATGAGTGTGTGGGCAAGGTGGTATGGGTCTTTGATATTGGCTGTCTTTTTGAGGCAGTGTTTGTAATAGATCCCTTCGATGGTGGGGAAGTCAGAATCTGTGATAGATCAGGTGGCGTCTACCACTCAGTAATTTTGGTTTTTGGGTGTTTGATTTGCCAAACCAGACTGTGATGCAACCAGTCAGTGTGCTCGCTACATATTCATCAGAGAAACAAGGTTAATGACATAATTTATCTTGCTATTAACTTGTTGTTCTTTTTGTGCCACTGTACTATTATTAATTTAGATACTATGTTTTACCTTTAATTTGTTTTGCTTATGTAACCTTCAGTTTTTCCTGATTCTGCTTTTGCAGCTTTGTTGTGTGACTGAAAATGCATTCAGAAAATACTATTTTTATTGATAGAAGATGGTGATAGAAACTGATTTTCCAGGCATTATGAAACCAAGACTTGGAAGATTAATTTGGAATGTCAAATTGATGGTGTGTCTTTAACGCTGCCTGACATGACAAGTTTTAATTATGTAGAGAGACTTGATTGGCTGGTTTTGTTTGCTTTGCTTTGGGATGGAAATGGTTGAGGGTTGACCTGATTGGACTATATAGATTATGATAGACAATAGGTGCAGGAGGAGGCCATTCGGCCCTTCGAGCCAGCACTGCCATTCAATGTGATCATGGCTGATCATTCTCAATCAGTACCCCGTTCCTGCCTTCTCCCCATACCCTCTGACTCCGCTATCCTTAAGAGCTCTATCTAGCTCTCTCTTGAATGCATTCAGAGAATTGGCCTCCACTGCCTTCTGAGGCAGAGAATTCCACAGATTCACAACTCTCTGACTGAAAAAGTTTTTCCTCATCTCAGTTCTAATTGGCCTACCCCTTATTCTTATACTGTGGCCCCTGATTCTGGACTCCCCCAACATTGGGAACATGTTTCCTGCCTCTAACGTGTCCAACCCCTTAATGATCTTATACGTTTCGATAAGATCTCCTCTTTCATCCTTCTAAATTCCAGTGTATACAAGCCTGGTCGCTCCAGTCTTTCAACATATGACAGTCCCGCCATTCCGGGAATTAACCTAGTAAACCTGCGCTGCACGCCCTCAATAGCAAGAATATCCTTCTTCAAATTTGGAGACCAAAACTACACACAGTACTCCAGGTGCGGTCTCACTAGGGCCCTGTACAACTGCAGAAGGACCTCTTTGCTCCTATACTCAACTCCTCTTGTTATGATGAGCATAGAGCAGATAATGAGAAGCTTTTCTCTTTTCAGGGGTATCTGCAACTGGAAGTCAAAGGTTTAAGACAAGGGGTAGAACACTTGGAGGGGATTTGAGGATGATTATTTTTTTCATTGAGATGGAGGTTAAAATCCAGAATGCACTGCTTGAAGGGTACTCTCACACCATTTAAGTTTAGATGAACACTTGAAACGCTAGGAACGTTAAAGGTAGAGTATTCAAAGATAATTAAAAAATCCCAAAACATTTAATAGGAGTGTAATCAGAAATAATTTGGCACTAAACCATATAAGCAGGTAGGAGATGAGTGACCCAAAGTTTTGCCAGTAGGTATCACACATAATTTAATAATGGTGGAAGCTACTTGAGAGAAGGGTCATAAAATAGACGCAGTCATACAGCACAGAAACATCCATCTTATCCATTCTGCCCAAGATGTACCATCTAATCTTAGATGTACCATCTAAGCTAGTCCCTTTTACCTACATTTTGCCCATATCTCTCTAAACCCTTCCTATCTATGTACCCATCCAAGTGTCTTTTAAATGTTGTTATTGTACCTGCCTCAACTACTTCTTCTGGTATCTCATTCCATATTCTTTTCACCCTATGTGGGAAAAAGCTGCCCCTCAGGTTCATATTAAATCTTTCCCCTCTCGTCTTAAATGTATGCCCTCTGGTTTTTGATTCCCTTTTTCCAGGTAAAGGATTCTGCGAATTCACCCTTTCAATTCCCCTCATGATTTTATACACCTCTACCTCCCACGCTCCAAGGAATAAAGTCCAAGCCTGGTCTCCCTATGCTTGGGCTCTCGGATGCCTGACAGCATCCTTGTAAATCTATTCTGCATTCTCTCCAGCTTAATGCCATCCTTCCTGTAGCAGGGTTACAAAAAATGGAACACAATACTTCAAAGTGCGGCCTCACCATCGTTGTGTACAAATGTAACATAACATGTCTATTTCTATATTCAATTCCCTGATTAATGAAGGTCAGTGTGCCAAAAGCTACAATAAGTTAAAGATATATAGTCTTGGATAGCTTATTGCTTATGGCAATTGAAGAATTAAATTAGTAATTTTGTAATCTTATGATTTCTGAAAATATTTGAGTTTGGAGATGCATAACTCGTTTCTTGTTTCTTTGTGCTGTGTTTTTAAGAGATTACACGTCTCCAGTGTTACACTTGTGCATATGTGGAGAATTCTCCATCGAAATATTTAGCTGTTACGCATTTCAATGCATTAACCCAAGGGTTTTCTCATTCTGCCCTCATGCTTTTGTCTTATAAAAGGTACTGATTTCTCTTGACCTACCAGAACTGTTCATATTGTTTTTAGTCTGCTTCCTTGCTGCGAAATTCTGGTTGTTCTGAGACAGTTGCTTTTTCTGCTAATATAGTTCTTCAACCTCACTGCAAGAGCAAGTTTTTATTTTGCTCTATTAGATATTGATCAAAGAATACTATTTTAGCAATCTGAGTTTATGTTTTCGGACACGGTGGGAGGAGGCTGTTTATAGCTGATTTAAAGTATGCTCACTGTGATTTTCGTTTTGTAAATTGCTGCCATTTCCGAGCCATGGTGACAGCTGGTGTGACCTTCTAGCTGACTGGACCTATTGGCCTTGTGCCAGTCATCTGCTCCAGCATGAAACCTCTACCACTCACACAGACAGGAATTTAATTGACTACGGGAAGCAGCTGTGTAATCTTCTGGATGAAGGCCACCAAATATCCTCCAGAACTAAGGGAGGTTGTCTGCAAAATGATTGGTTGATAAAGTGAACATGTGACTGGAATGGCTGTATTGTGATTTAACACGGGAAGGGTGGAAAAAAATGGAGGTATATGCTGCTTCAGAAATGGGGTAGGTGAAAATCATTTAAAAATAAAATAAAATTATTTTGTTTTATTGTCAGCCGGTTATATGGTTGTATTGTACATTGGTGTTTACTGTTGACTGGGTTTATTGTGGCACTAAGTCAGCAAAAGCTTTATTTTGTGCGCATCAGCTTTTCCTGCTTTGAAAGGGAGGGTTGGGAATGAAGGAGGCATTGTCGTCTAACAGGATTGATGTTGGTGCTTAAGCAGAAGACAGTGATAGAGGAAACTAGAATGGAATCCAAAAATTATAAAGACTGATAATAAACGATATCCTGATTTTTTTTAAACGAGAACAAAGTGACAAACAGATTGTTTAATTTTAGTGTAAGCTTATGCAAGTTTAATGCAGATTTTCACGTTGGATCTTTATGCTGAGTTTGTTTAAATTGCAAATGCTTCCTTCATGTTTGGTATTCCAGTTTATGATTGAATGTTTTATCGTGCTTTAAATGGCTGCATGGCTGCTGAGTGGTGTTTTTTTATTTACTGCATCCTTACTCTTGAACACTGCGTAAGAGCTAAATTGCTGCATTGCTGACTTAAAAATATTTGAGAATCTTTGGTTCAGTGTGCAATAATGGGAAGTCTTTCGTCTCATATTATTTGAAATGAAATGAGGCTTTGCTCGTCAAAGTAAATTGTATCATGAAGTTTATTTTAAGGATGAGAAAAACGAATGTTGTAATTTCTTTTGTATCAGAAGCACAATAGCTCAGCTGAAATCTGCGATTTCAATTGCATGCTCAAAGAAATCTTGTTAAATTATTTATGAACTGTCATTTAAAGCAAATAGGATTTTCCTCACTGCACGTCAGCAACAACACACAGAACATTATAATCTGGTTGCCGTGTGCACCCATGCATGAGTGCCATAAACCTTTCCCCCCAGACATTTTAGGTGCAATTATATTTTAAGATGGAGAATTTTTATGTTAAAGGAATATAAAGATATTGTATGGGTTGATTACAGAAAATAATTATAACATTTTGTTAGTTTTTTGTTAAAGCCATTTTAAATCGAGGTTAAATTTTGTCTTTCTAACCTATTTCATATTATATAATTTAATTCAATTTTTGTTTAAGAGATCAGCCAAAATGAATCCACGGTGATTTGAAAGGTTTGCTATTCATGAGAATCCCAGTTTAATTTGGTTGGATTTGTGATTTGGAAATACTGAAAAAAGAGATTATTTTCATTTTCTAAAAGAAAATAGTCTGCAGAAGGCATTAAAGCAGTCCAGATTATATTAATTTATTCTGTCAAAGATGGTATTATTGACTATGGCCCTGAGCTAATTGGGGATTGTCTCATTCATAATCTTGCACTAATATTTGCTATGCTCCCAAAGGGCATGCTTAAATAATATAATTTGTGAGACATGCCCCACAGCAAGGTACTGTAAATAAAAGAAGTACTAGATATTACTAGAATTACTAGATATTCTTCAAGTATATGTTTTTGAAGGAGAGACAAATATTGGCCAGGGTATCATGGAGAACTCCTTTGATTTTCCACCATCTCCTCTACCTGAAGGAGCAGATATGACCTTAGTTTAAGGTTTCACCTGAAAAATAGGGCATTCACTGGAATTGAACTTCAATCCTGTTTTTCCACTTCATAGAACTGGGCTTTTGTTACTCCATGTCATCCAAGAGGAAGAATTATGTTAATTATTTTAATTTAGAATTATGCTTCAGAATACTGGTTCTACAGTTTAAATTATTTACTTTCAATCTTCAGTATAATTTCATTGGTATTTATTATCAGCTGTAATAGTATTGAGATCATTGTGTAAATTAAATTATATACAAAGGAGGAGGAAAAGGCTTTTAAGGATGATGTAATGTTGATGTAGATTGCTCATCATTTTTATGTAGACAAAATAACATTTTGATTATATATGCTATTCAGACATTAATGGTGCAGAAGTAGAGACGTTCAAAACGTTCGAGGCCTTAGGAATAAATATCACCAGCAATTAGTCCTGGACCAGCCACATCAAAGTTATGGCTACGAAATTACACCAACATCTCAACTTCCTTAAGAGGCTTATGAAGTTCAGTATGTCCCCAACAACCGTCACCAACTTCTGCCGATGCAGCGTAGATAGCATTTCATCAGGGTGCATTACAGCATGGTTTCAAAACAACTCGATCAAAGACCCCTAGAAATTGCAGAGAATTGTGGACGTAGTCCAGACTATCACACAAACAAACCTCCCTTGCATTGACTCCATCTACACTTCATGCTGCCTTGGCAAGGCCGCCAGCATAATCAAGGAACAGTCTCACGCTGGCCACTCCCTCTCCCAACGGGCAAGAGGTACAGAAGTTTGAAAACACACACCTCTATGTTCAGGGAGTTTCTTCCTGGCTGTTATCAAGCAAATGAACTGTCATCTCACCAGCTAGAGTGTGGTCTTGTCCTCCCAACTACTTCTTTGGAAATTTTTGAATTATCTTTATTCAAATTTTATCTTGTGTTCAATGTTGTACCCTTCATTCTTTATCTGTGTGCTGTGGACGGCTTGATTATAATCATGTAGAGTCTTTGCTTTGACTGGAAAGCACGCAACAAAAAGGATTTCACTGTACCTCGGTACATGTGACAATAATAGACAATAGGTGCAGGAGTAGGCCATTCGGCCCTTCGAGCCAGCACCACCATTCAATGTGATCATGGCTGATCATTCTCAATCAGTACCCCATTCCTGCCTTCTCCCCATACCCCCTGACTCCGCTATCCTGAAGAGCTCTATCTAGCTCTCTCTTGAATGCATTCAGAGAATTGGCCTCCACTGCCTTCTGAGGCGGAGAATTCCACAGATTTACAACTCCCTGACTGAAAAGGTTTTTCCTCATCTCCGTTCTAAATGGCCTACCCATTATTTTTAAACTGTGGCCCCTGGTTCTGGACTCCCCCAACATTGGGAACATGTTTCCTGCCTCTAACGTGTCCAACCCCTTAATAACCTTATATGTTTCGTTAAGATCTCCTCTTATCCTTCTAAATTCCAGTGTTTATACAAGACTAGTCGCTCCGGTCTTTCAACATATGACATTCCCGCCATTCCGGGAATTAACCTAGTAAACCTACGCTGCACGCCCTCAATAGCAAGAATATCTTTCCTCAAATTTGGAGATCAAAACTGCACCCAGTACTCCAGGTGCGGTCTCACTAGGGCCCTGTACAATTGCAGAAGGACCTCTTTGCTCTTATACTCAACTCCTCTTGTTATGAAAGCTAACATTCCATTGGCTTTCTTCACTGCCTGTTGTACCTGCATGCTTCCTTTCAGTGCCTGATGCACTAGGACACCCAGATCTCGTTGTACATCCCTTTTTCCTAACTTGACACCATTCAGATAATAATCTGCCTTCCTATTCTTACCACCAAAGTGGATAACCTGTCCAAGTCAACCTGCAACCTCATACAATACAGTACAATACAATATATCTTTATTGTCATTGTACAGGGGTACAACGAGATTGGGAATGCGCCTCCCATACGATGCAATAATTTAATTAATAAACAACAACAACCCAACGAAACAAATTGTAGCAGTTTTAAGACAGAATAAAGTGCAAGTAGATCTGTGCCGGATCACTGTGCATTTTGACCATCCGGCTCAGCAGGACCGGTTCATAGCAGCTATGGCCCTGGGGATGAAGCTGTTCCTGAGTCTGGAGGTGCGGGCGTAGAAGGCCTTGTATCGTCTGCCCGATGGAAGGAGTTCGAACAGACTGTTGCAGGGGTGTGAAGAGTCTTTGTGGATGCTGGTGGCTTTTCTGAGGCATCATGTGTTGTAGCATCATCCTCACAATTCACACTACCACCCAGCTTTGTATCATCTGCAAATTTGCTAATGGTACTTTTAATCCCTTCATCCAAGTCATTAATGTATATTGTAAATAGCTGCGGTCCCAGCACCGAGCCTTGCGGTACCCCACTAGTCACTGCCTGCCATTCTGAAAGGGACCCATTTATCCCCACTTTTTGCTTTCTGTCTGCCAACCAATTTTCTATCTATGTCAGTACCATACCCCCAATACCATGTGCTATAATTTTGCCCACTAATCTCCTATGTGGGACCTTGTCGAAGGCTTTCTGAAAGTCGAGGTACACCACATCCACCGGCTCTCCCCTGTCAATCTTCCTAGTTACATCCTCAAAAAATTCCAGAAGATTAGTCAAGCATGATTTCCCCTTTGTAAATCCATGCTGACTCGGAACGATCCTGTTACTGCTATCCAAATGCTCCGCAATTTTGTCTTTTATAATTGACTCCAGCACCTTCCCCACCACTGATGTCAGACTAACTGGTCTATAATTTCCCGTTTTCTCTCCCTCCTTTCTTAAAAAGTGGGATAACATTAGCTTCCCTCCAATCCACAGGAACTGATCCTGAATCTATCGAACATTGGAAAATGATCACCAATGCGTCCACAATTTCTAGAGCCACCTCCTTAAGTACCCTGGTATGCAGACCATCAGGCCCTGGGGATTTATCAGCCTTTAGTCCCATCAGTCTACCCAACACCATTTCCTGCCTAATATGAATTTCCTTCAGTTCCTCTGTCACCCTAGGATCTCTGGCCACTAGAACATCTGGGAGATTGTTTATATCTTGCTTAGTGAAGACAGATCCAAAGTACCTGTTCAACCCGTCTGCCATTTCCTTGTTCCCCATAATAAATTCCCCTGCTTCTGTCTTCAAGGGACCCACATTTGCCTTGACTATTTTTTTCCTCTTCACATACCTAAAAAAGCTTTTACTATCCTCCTTTATATTATTGGCTAGCTTACCCTCGTACCTCATCTTTTCTCCCCATATTGCCTTTTTAGTTATCTTCTGCTGCTCTTTAAAAGAGTCCCAATCCTCTGGCTTCCCACTCTTCTTTGCTATGTTATACCTCTTCTCTTTTATTTTTATGCTGTCCTTGACTTCCCTTGTCAGCCACAGGTGCCTCTTAGAATCTTTCCTCCTCTTTGGGATAAATTGATCCTGCAACTTCTGCATTATTCCCAGGAATACCTGCTATTGCTGTTCCACCGTTTTCCCTGCTAGGGCCTCCTTCCAGTCAAATCTGGCCACCTCATGCCTCTGTAATCCCCTTTGCTATACTGTAATACTGACACTTCCAATTTTCCCTATTCCCTCTCAATTTGTAGAGTAAAACTTATCATATTGTGAACACTGCCTCCTAATGGCTCTTTTACTTTGAGTCCCCTTATCAGATCAGGTTCATTACACAACACTAAATCCAGAATTGCCTTCTCCCTGGTAGGCTCCAGTACAAGCTGTTCTAAGGATCCATCTCGGAGGCACTCCATAAACTCTCTTTCCTGGGGTCCAGTACCAACCTGATTTTCCCAGTCTACCTGCATGTTGAAATCTCCCATAACCACCGTAGCATTACATTTGCGACATGCCAATTTTAGCTCTTGATTCAACTTGCACCCTATGTCGAGGCTACTGTTTGGGGGCCTGTAGATAACTCCCATTATGGTCTTTTTACCCTTACAATTCCTCATTTCTATCCATACTGATTCTACATCTCCTGATTCTATGTCACCCCTTGCAAGGGAGTGAATATTATTCCTTACCAACAGAGCGACCCCACCCTCTCTGCCCACCTGCCTGTCTTTTCTATAAGTTGTGTACCCTGAATATTCAGTTCCCAGCGCTAGTCCTCTTGTAGCCATGTCTCTGTAATTCCCACAACATCATACTTGCCAATGTCTAACTGAGCCTCAAGCTCATCCACTTTATTTTTTATATTTGGCGCATTTAAATACAACACTAACTTCGGTATTCACCTCCCCTCTCACACCGGACACAATTGGCCCTGACCTTACTCTCTTATCCCATCTAGAACTTCCCTTCCCATTTATTCGAGAGTCCTTTGCAATTTCTCCTGTATTCACTTCCCGTTTAACTCCATCTTCTTATTCCCAATATGTTAACACCTCCCCCCCACTACTTAGTTTAAACTCACACGTGTAGCACTGGCAAACCTGCCTGCCAGAATGTTGGTCCCCCTGCTGTTAAGGTGTAACCCGTCCCTTTTGTACAGGTCACCCCTACCCCAGAAGAGATCCCAGTGGTCTAGAAATCTAAATCCCTGCTCCCTGCACCAGCCCCTCAGCCATATATTCATATCCCCGATCTCTCTGTTCCTGCCCTCACCAGCACGAGGTACAGGTAGCAATCCAGAGATAACCACCCTCGACATCCTACTTCTCAGTCTTCTTCCGAACTCTCTAAACTCAGGTTGCAGTATTTCCTTCCTCTTCCTCCCGATGTCGATCGTGCCCACGTGCACAACTACCTCTCCGGTTGATCGCCTTGGATGTTCTGAAGCCGGTCCGTGATGTCTTGAACCCTGACGCCAGGGAGGCAACAGACCATCCTCAAGTACCGCCTGCCGCCACAGAATCTACTGTCCGTACCTCGGACAATGGAGTCACCCACTACTGTGGCTCTTCCTGACTTCGGTCTCCCCGGTCGAGTCTCCTTGCCTGGATTAGAGCCACCAACCTGTCCGCCGCTTGGACTGGAAGCGTCATCTGCCCCGACAGCTCCCAAGAGGGTGTACCTGTTTGCAATAGGCACAGCCACCGGGGTATCCTGTAGTCCACGTTCACTCCCTTTGAAACGGTCTCCCACCTTCGTTCGACCTGGACCCTTGGCGTGAACTAAACTAATAATAAACTGAACTCAGACAGCTGATTAAATTCTTTTCTTACAATGGTTGAAAAGGAACTTGTTCCATTTTCATTTTTTCAGTTTTATTTCAACTTTTTAGCATTTGCAGATTTTCTTTTTTGTGTCTATTGTAATATTGAATAATTTTGATATTTAGAAGACCTAGCCAAATCATCTGATCATTTTGCAGTAGCTCATCTTTCATTTGTTCTTATCAATTGTTATTATCAATTGCAGGGAAATTCTCCACAGAAAACATCTATCAGATGTCAATGTCTAAAAAGATATTAAAAAGCGCGAATAGAAGATTGTTTTTAGGCGTTTCCTTTAGAATCTCATCAGAAACATTTTGATCTTATTGATAAAGATAATCAAAATTTTATGTGCAACATATATTGACAATAGAAAATTTTCTATTGAATGCATTTGTTAAAGGAATATTGTAAAAGACAATGAATAGCCCATTACTTTTTGATTACTTCAGTATGTTATTGTCAACTTAACATGATAGATCATATTATTGAATCTCTCTTACTGATACTCATCTGCTCTAGATATCATTGGGCTCATTTGGTGCATTCAGTGGTTTGAGTGATTCATTTTGAGGGCTCTTGTCCTGTTCATGATTCATGTTGCAATCATTGACGAAAACACAGGAGTCTTTTTTGAGTGAAAAACTGTACAAAGGAGGCTTCATTTAAGAATTCCAGTAGCAATCTAAAATGTTTGTAACTAATGAATGTGACATTGATCTTTCATGACCTTTTATTGAAATTACAGTAATTGGGTCACAATTTTAGTGATTATGGGTTTCTATTTTTGGCAATATAAATTGCTTGATTGTCAGTATATGTGAAAAATATTTTTTCTTAATTTTGAGGGATTATTTAAGACAAATTTGAAATATTGCAGATGAACCACCAGAAGAACTTTATTTAAAATTGTAATTTTGTAAATTGCACCACATTTTTCCTGGATGTAAGGTTTGGAGATATTTAGTTATGAGGTGGATTGCAGCAAGTTATAAGCAATATTTGTATACTTGCATAAAATCCTAACAAATAGTAAATGTTATACAGCCTTCACAGATTGACCTCCAAAAATTAGCCTTAGTTGCAGGCATAATATACAAAATGATCAAACTCATCTTGGCACTGTGGCACAGCGGTAGAGCTACTGCCTTACAGCGCCAGAGACCCGGGTTCGTTCCTGACTGCGGGTGCTTGTCTGTTCGGAATTCTCCCCATAACCTGCATAGGTTTTTTTCCGATATCTTAGGTTTTCTCCCACACTAAAGACATACAGGTTTGTAGGTTAATTGGCTTGGTATAAATATAAATTGTCCCTGGTGTGTGTAGAATAATGTTAGTGCGCGGGGATCGCTGGTCGGTGCGGACTTGGGCCAAAGGGCCTGTTTCCACCTTGTATCTCTAAACTAAACTAAATCTCCAAATACTCTGATTCTGTCTTATCCTTCCTTGTACAGTCTCTTCCTACCAACATCTAAGACACCACCTCCACTTGTTAGCATGTCTCCCCACCCGTAACAACCTCTCTTGTCTTACTTTCTTCACGTCAGAGATGTAGCCATGGGCACCTAAATGAGCCCCAGCTATGCCTGTCTTTTTGTTGGTTACGTTAAACATTCCTTGTGTCAAACATACCCCGGCACCATTTTCTAACTCTCCGCTACTTTGATAAATACATTCGGGCTTGGATTGTGTTTCCTGCACTCATGCAGAACTTTGATTTCATAACTTTGATCGAACATGGGCAGCACGGTGGCGCAGCGGTAGAGTTGCTGCCTTACAGCGAATGCAGCGCCGGAGACTCAGGTTCGATCCTGACTACGGGTGCTGTACTGTACGGAGTTTGTACGTTCTCCCCGTGACCTGCGTGGGTTTTCTTCGGTTTCCTCCCACACTCCAAAGACGTACAGGTATGTAGGTTAATTGACTGGGTAAATGTAAAAATTGTCCCTAGTGTGTGTGTGGGGATCGCTGGGCGGCGCGGACTTGGTGGGCTGAAAAGGCCTGTTTCCGCGCTGTATCTGAAATATGAAAAATAAATAAATAACTTTACCAATTTCCAACATATCCTTACATTTATTTAATTTATATCTGGCACCTCTCTCCCCATTGTTGATCTACGGTTCCATCACATGACACTGATATGTACTGACGTCTCCTACAAACCCAATGACAGTTACCTTGACAACACCTCCTTCCATCTCCCTCTTGCAGTGTGCCATCCCTTCCTTTCAATTTCTCTTTCTCCGCCGCATCTGCTCCCAAGGTAAGGCTTTCCACTCTAGGACATTGCCTTCAGTAAACTGGCTTTTTCCCCTTTTCTATTTTGGATGGAGCCCTCACCAGTGTCTTCTCCCTGTCCTACATTTCTGCTTTCCTGTCCCTCAGCATCTCGTATTCCACTTGGGTAGCTTACAACCCAAGTGCATTGAAGCATTGTGCATTGAATTCTCCAATTTCAAGTAATAAGTGATGCACACTTTACTTCCATCATCCCAGTCATCCTGCTCGTTTCCCCTCATTCGCATGCTTATTTCAAATCCCCAAGACCCATATTTCTCTTTTAACCCCCCCCATTTCACTCCTCTTTCCTTTTCTGACTCCCCTTTGTCCCTTTTTACCTCTGTCAGCAGTCACTTATTCCACCCATTGGCCAATCACCTCTCTCATACCCCCTCAGCTGTATCTAGCTATCACGCCAGGCCTTCCCCCGCCCCATCTCGATTTTCCAACATTCACCTCCCCAGTTCAATCAGTCCGAAGAAAGGTCCTGACCCGAAATGCTGCTTGTCCATTTTCTTCCTCAGATGTTGCCTGACCCACTGAGATCCTCCAGCACATAAAACGATAACTATTTATTAAGAGCAGTAAATTTGTAAAGATCAGTAGGCATGTTTGCTTGTTCTTCGGTGTTGGGGGATGGAGTGCAGTGAAATAATTGATCTAAATGAATGCATTTAATATTCTAAACAAAAACTTCTTATGCCATTGCCCCAACACTTGGTTTGATTCAGGTCCAGGAATAGACTGTTGGGCCAGTAACTGCCCCTTGCCATTCAAGCCAGTTGAGTCCTTGAAGCCACCATTTTTCCTGCTTTAGCCTTTGAGTCCTGATCTGGGTCCACGCAAACCAATTCCACAACATGTTTTCCCCCATACTGCCATGGATGCCCCCCTTCCTCCACTCCAGCTGCTTGTTCGAGAGAGAAAGAGACTGCTGCATATTAATTTAGGTAATACCTTTCACGGTGTGAACTGGAGTATAGAATATATATGCTACTTTAAAGCTTAAGGATTGTAAATGCTCGAAATCTGATTCCTGTTACATTCCACAAACTAATGTTACATTTCCATCAGATATCTTGGGGTGAGGCCTGTTGGGATGAACCAGTGAAACGTTTCTGGACTTTATTGCAAAATTTATTACAGAATTGCATTGGCATGTCACTGTTCCACACCTGGAAATTGGGCTTGATTGTTCTTAATCTGGCTTGTTGGTTGTGGTCCTTTCCTGTCTATCCATCATAGTCCACATCTAGGGGGCTAATCTTGCTGTACATCAGCCATTTGGTATTATGTGCTAAAGTCCAGACTGTGATCAGGTGGCATGCTGCCTCACAAATGCTCTTGGTGGTTCCCTTTGGCGCTATTGTCCACAGTTGGAAAGATTCACCCTGATTTTAGTTTGTGCATGTTTCTCTATTAAATGCAATGTCACAAATCTGTTGTATGCATCTGTAAACTTTATATTCTGCTATGTGTTCCGTATACTATTGGAAAATGTTGAAGGCTACAGTTCAGGACTGGCAACATCAATCATTTGGAGAGATCATCATAAATTATATGGCACAATACAGCTATCTTTGCCGAATAGAACCAACTTTACAATACATTACGTGTAAGAAGGAACTGCAGATGCTGGTTTAAACTGAAGATAGACACAAAAAGCTGGAGTAACTCAGTGGGACAGGCAGCATCTCTGGAGAGAAGGAATGGGTGATGTTTCGGGTCGAGACCCTTCAGATAATACATTACCCCTTAGACAAATTAAGATAAATTTGTTGTTGTGTGATTGGAAAAGAAATGGGGTAGGGCATAATGTCACTGTTTCCAATTCTTTCATATAATAGATCTCTCTTACCTCTTAATATTGCAAATAGCATTTTTATTGGAATACTTGGTAAAGTAATGAAGCACCAGAAAGCTATCCATGCCATTGAGCGAATGAAAAAGTAATGAATAAAGGCAGCTTGCAGTGAACTCTTATTGGAACTATGCAACCCAGAAGATATCAGTATTTGGTGTATATTGGCAACATTTGGAAATGACATAATAGCACATTAACAGGAAAAGATAAAATTGTAATTATATCTCTGGCACATTGTTATGATATTCTGAAACTCCCATTCTTCTCAGAGTCATTTCTTGCCCCTCACTGAAAAATTATAGACTGTTCAGTAGTTGGCTTGAGAACTGTGTCAGCCTGGTTGCTCTTGAAAATTGATGCACATAAGGGATTAACCAAAAATCAGCATTATAGCTTATTATAGGTTTGTACAAACAATTCCAAAGTGCCCGCACAAATCAAAAGCTGTGATATTCAATAATTGTTGTATAGTTCCCACATTCCCCTTTAACCCATAAGGGCCCCCTGTTCTCTAGTCATTGAATTCTGTGTTGAAGGAAGTTAGTACGTCATGTTCATCTGATAGTGGCCTCTTAAAATTGTATACACCCCATTTAAAAATCCATTTGGACATCTCTTTTGCTAGGACAATAGCTTTGCCAATCTCTCCTTCAAATAATTTTGCGGCCAGAACTGCAAATTAAAGTCTTAACAAATTAAGAAATCACAGTTGTGTGGTGACGTTTATGCAGTTCTAGCATTGCCTTCCAAAGGTGTCTCTTTAACATAGAAACATAGAAAATAGGTGCAGGAGTAGGCCATTCGGCCCTTCGAGCCAGCAATTCTATATAATCATGGCTGATCATCCAAAATCAGTACCCCGTTTCAGCTTTCTCCCCATATCCCTTGATTCCTTTAGCCCTAAGAGCGAAATCTAACTCTTGAAAACATCCAGTGAATTGGCCTCCACTGCCTTCTGTGGCAGAGAATTCCACAGATTCACAACTCTCTGGGTGAAAAAGTTTTTCCTCATCTCAGTCCTAAATGGCCGACCCCTTACTCTTAAACTGTGACCCCTGGTTCTGGACTTCCCCAACATCAGGAACATTTTTCCTGCATTTAGCCTGTCCAATCCTTTAAGAATGTTATATGTTTCCATAAGACCCCCTCTCATCCTTCTAAATTCCAGTGAGTACAAGCCCAGTCGACCCTTCTTTCATCATATGTCAATCCCGCCATCCCGGGAATTAACCTGATGAACCTTCGCTGCACTCCCTCAATAGCAATAATGGCTTGGTTGATGGAATATCAGTTAAGCAGATTGCTTTGGCCTGGGTAGTGATTAGCTACTTGAGAGTTTTTGGTGCTGTAGTCATCCAGGCAAGTGTAGAGCAATCCACGCTCCTTGTTTATGTCTTATAAATGGTAGAAAGGCCTTGGGGTGTCATGAGGTGATTCCATCACTGCAGAATATTCAGTCACTTGTTCTTGCAGCCAAGGGATTCTTGTGGCTCTGGCTGTTGGTGAACCCTTTAGCTGTTGATGTTGAGGGACTCCTATATGGTGATACTGTTGAATGTCCAAAGTAAGCGGTAAGATTTTCTCCTCTTGGAGATGGTCATTGTTTAGCACTTTGGTGGGAAATCTGCATGCTACATATCAACCCAAGTTGAATCTTATCCAGTTCTTGCGGAATATAGGCATGGGTTATGAAGAAAATGTATGTGCAGGAGAAAATAGGAACGATTAAAGTGTATCCATAGACAACAATTTGGAGCTCACTAATTTAATATGGCATCAAAATTTATGGTGTCATGGGCAGTGAAGGTGGTTATCTAAGGTTACAAGGAAATGACAGGTCGTGGCCAAGTAAATTAATGCATTATGGAAGTTAAACCAGAGTCGGACGTGCTCAGTAATGGTAAAGTCGTGCGGAAAGTTGTTGAACTGAGGAGCCTTTGGGTACAAGTACACAGTTTGTTGAAAATATGAGCACAGGTAGTGAGGAAGGCATAGGGTATACATGTCTTTTCCACCAAAGCAATGAGTACAGGAGTTGGGACATTATGTTGCAATTGTACAAAACATTGGTTGGGCTGTTTTTGATGTATGGTGTGCAATTCACACTTTAGGAAGGACGTGATTAAACTGGAGAAGGTACATGAGAATGTTGCTTGGATTGGATGTTTTGATTTATCGGGAGAGATTGGATCGGCTGTTTTCTGCAAGAGCGGCTGAGAGATGAAAGGATAGAGGTATATAAAATTAGAAGTGGCATAAATAAAGTAGATAGTCATTTTCTATGTCCCCATGTCTCAAACTAGGGTGTGTAGTTTAAGGTGAGAGAAAGGAGGTTTAAAGGGGATCTGAGCGGCAAACTATTTACACAAAAAATGGTGCCAGAGGAGGTTCTGGAGGTAGGAACATTACTAACATTTAAAAGGCATCTTGACAGGTACTTGAAAAAGCAGGACATAGATGAATATTAAATTAATGCAGTCAAGTGGTACGAGCATTGATAGGCACAATGAATGATCTGTTTCTATGTAGTACAATTCTGACCCTGTAACTAAGAAAAAAAATTGTTAAAAGAGACTGGTAATTATTTTGTGTAGGAAAGAACTGCAGATGCTGGTTTAAATATAAGGTAGACACAAAATGCTGGAGTAACTCAGCGGGTCAGGCAGCATCTCTGGAGAGAAGGAATAGGTGATGTTTCAGACGGAAGAATTATTTTACACTTTCAAATTGTGAGAAGAGAATGGAAAAATAAATAGATCAAAAATCAGAAAGGGTGCAGAAACTGAAATATGAACCAAAAACAGGAAGTGGAAAAAAAAACTCAGCAGTGTATGTGAAAGAAGGTATGTGAAAGAAAAATATCTGAAAGGTAAAGCTAAGGTTGCCTTGAAGAAGATAAGTGATTGGTGTGCTAATGCACCATTTTAGACGGTGATTATGCAGAAGGAATGTAAAATGTTGTGAACAACAGGGCTGTCTCACACAGGCATACCAGATCATTCTGTACGAGAGGGAGAAAAACTGACCCAATATCTACAGATGGATGACTTACTGTAGAAATGGCTAGTTCTGAAATAGACAAAGTGAGCTACCTGAAGTTGCAGAATTTGATAATGAGTCCAGAAGGCTGTAGTATGCCCAAATAGGTCAGGGGCAGCTTCTCAGGATCGATTAGGCTTTGTTGTAACAGTGCAGGAGACAACACACCAACTGGAGTCAGGAAAATTAAGGTGGCAGGCAATAGGAACCTCAGTGTTGCCATTGCCAGTAATTTAATTCTCCATCCCACTTCCACTCTAATCTTTCTGTGGCCTCCTGCACTGCTACAATAAGGCCTGGAGCAAGCTTGAGGAATAATATTCCATCCAATATCTGGGCATTTTGCAGCCTTCTGTTTCAGAACTGCCCATATCCGCTCTGAGTCATTCATCTGTGATATTAATTCTGTTTCTTGCTCTTCTTTAGCAAATACTGATATGATTGGTAGAAACAAGGAATATGCAGATGCTGGTTTACAAAAAAAAGACACAAAGTGCTGGAGTAAATGAGCAGGTTAGGCAACATCTCTGGAAAACATGAAAAGGTGATGATTTGGGTCGGGACACTTCTTCAGAACCTCCAGACCCAGTTAATGGGACAGTTAATAGAAGTGTCTTGAGAACAGTTAGTTTTATAGACGAGGATACAATACAATACAATACAATATATCTTTATTGTCATTGTACCCAGGGGTACAACGAGATTGGGAATGCGCCTCCCATACGATGCAATAATTTAAGTAATTTAGACAATAGCAACCCAACGAAACAATTGTGACAGTTTTAGACAGGGTAAAGTGCAAGTTGATCTATGCGTTGTGACCATCCGGCTCAGCAGGACCAGTTCATAGCAGCTATGGCCCTGGGGATGAAGCTGTTTCTGAGTCTGGAGGTGCGGGCGTAGAAGGCCTTGTATCGTCTGCCTGATGGAAGGAGTTCGAACAGACTGTTGCAGGGGTGTGAAGAGTCTTTGTGGATGCTGGTGGCTTTTCTGAGGCATCGTGTGTTGTAGATGCCCTCCAAGTCTGGTAGCTGTGTTCCGATGGCCCTCTGAGCTCTATGGACTACCCGCTGTAGAGCTTTCCTTTCTGCCTCCGTGCAGCTGAGGTACCACACAGGGATGCCATGCGTTAGAATGCTCTCTATGGTGCAGCGGTAGAAGGTCGTCAGCAGCTGTTGGGGTAGACCAGACTTTTTCAGTGTTCTTAGGTAGAACAGTCTTTGCTGTGCCTTCTTGACCAGCGCAGCAGTGTTATTGGACCATGTTAGGTCCTCCGAAATGTGAGTGCCCAGAAACTTGAAGCTGGACACTCTCTCCACACTGTCCCCATTGATAGAGATCGGGGCATATTCCCCGTTATGTGACCTACGGAAGTTGATGATCAGCTCCTTGGTCTTGGTGGTATTTAGGGACAGGTTGTTCTCCGAGCACCAGTCCGCCAAGTTCTGCACCTCCGCTCTATAGTTTGTTTCATCCCCGTTGGTGATCAGCCCGATCACCGTTGTGTCGTCTGCAAACTTGACAATGGTGTTGGTGTCGAATGCAGGAACACAGTCGTGTATGAAGAGGGAGTAGAGCATGGGGCTCAGAACACAGCCCTGTGGTGTGCCGGTACTCAGGGTGATAGTGGAGGACAGGTGCGGGCCCATTCTCACTGCCTGCGGTCGTTCCAGCAGGAAGTCCAGGATCCAGTCGCATAACGACGAGCTGAGGCCTAGCTGGTGGAGTTTGGTGATGAGCTTGGTGGGGATGACCGTGTTGAAGGCGGAGCTATAATCTATGAATAGCATCCTCACGTACGTGCCCTGTCTCTCTAGGTGAGTCAGGACAGTGTGAAGAGCCAGAGAGATGGCGTCCTCTGTGGATCTATTTGCCCTGTATGCAAATTGATGTGGGTCCAGTGAGTCAGGGATGCTGGATTTGATGTGTGAGAGGACCAGCCTTTCAAAGCACTTCATGACTATCGGCGTTAGGGCAACCGGGCGGTAATCATTCAGGTTGGAGATCTTTGCTTTTTTCGGCACCGGAACTATGATAGCCGACTTCAGGCACTTGGGGACTGTAGCCAGAGATAATGACAGGTTAAAGATCCTGGTGAATACCTCAGCCAGCTGTTCAGCACAGTCCTTCAGTACCCTTCCTTGAACTCCATCCGGTCCTGCAGCCTTGCGTGGGTTGACCCTTTGCTGAACGTCTTGGGGGGTGTGAAGGTGGAAAGATCTCCCGGTCCAGTTCAGATATATCCGAGGAGACTGATGAAGCTGGAGAAGAAATTGCAGGCTGAGATATACGAATCATCTATAGATATAGGTGAGATTCCAGAAGACTGAAAGGTGGCTAATTGGGTGCCTCTATGTAGGAAGGGTTGGAAGGAAAAGCATGGGAACTCTAGATCAGTGAACCTAATGTCTGTGGTAAGCAAGTTACTGGAGAACACTCTGAGGGATATGTTATGTATGCATTTGGATAGACCGGGTGATTAGGGATAGTCAGCATTGTGTTGTACATGGGAGATTGTGTATTACGAATCTGAACGACTATTTTGAGAAAGTAATTAAAAAGGTTGATGAGGACAAAGCCGTAAATGTTGTCTATACCTACACAGTGAATGGTAAGGCTCTGGGGAGTGTGGTAAAACAGAGGGATCTAGGAGTTCAGGTACATAGTTTCTTGAAAGTGGCATCACAGGTAGATAGGGTGGTCAAGAAGGCATTTGGTGCATTGAGTTTAGAAGCTGGGAAATTATGTTACAGTTGTACTAGACATTGGTGAGGGCACATGTGGAGTATTGTATTCAGTTTTGGTCAGCCTATTATAGGAAACGTTAAGCTGGAAAGGATGCAGAGAAGATGCTGCTAGGACTCAAGGGCCTAGAAGTTGAGTAGGCTACGACTTTATTCCATGGAGCACAGGAGGATGAGTGATCATTTGAGGATGAGAGTGATCATATAGATGTGCATTAGATCATGAATAGATAGGGTAAATATAACTAGTCCTTTACCCAGGGTTGGGGGATCCAGAGGATATAGCTTTAGGCTAAGAATTAATAGGAACCTGAGGGAAACCTTTTTTCATAAAGCGTGGTGGGTATATGGAATGAGCTGCCAGAAGAGGTAATTGAGGCAGGTACTATCACAACGTTTAAAAGACATTTCGACAGGTACATGTATCGGATATGTTTAGAACGATATTGGCCAAACGCAGGGACTAGTGTAGATGGGCATGTATGACTCTGAAGGGTTCTGACCTGAAATGTCACCTATCCATGTTCTCTGGAGGTACTGCCTGACCCGCTGAAAAACTCCAGCACTTTGTCGTTCTTTACTGATCTGCTTGGCCTGTCCGATTGTCTACCTTGGCCAGTTCCCCTCTCATGCCTTCATAATCCCCTTTGTTCAACTGCAACACTGACACTTCCGATTTAACCTTCTCCTTCTCAAATTGCAGATTAAAACTAATCATATTATGATCACTACCTCTAAGTGGTTCCTTTACCTCGAGTTCTCTTTATCAAATCTGGTTCATTGGACAACTCTAAATCCAGAATTGCCTTTTCTCTGGTAGGCTCCATTACAAGCTGCTCTAAGAATCCATCTCGGAGGCACTCTACAAACTCTCTTTCTTGGGGACCAGAACCAACCTGATATTCCCAGTCTACCTGCATATTGAAATCGCCCATCACCACAGTGGCATTACCTTTCTTACATGCCAGTTTTAACTCCTGCTGCATCTTACCCCCATATCCGGGCTACTATTTGGGGGTCTGTAGATAACACCAATTAGTGTCTTCTTGCCTTTACAATTCCTCAGCTCAATCCACAGTGACTCTACCTCGTCAGTCCCTATGTCTTCCCTCGCAAGGGACTGAATTTCATCCTTCACCAGCAGAGCTACCCCACCGCCTCTGCCCACCTGCCTGTCCTTTCTATAGGATGTATAACCCTGAATATTAAGTTCCCAGGCCCGATCCTCCTGCAGCCACGTCTCTGTAATCCCCACAATGTCATATCAACCAACCTCTAACTGAGCCTCAAGCTCATCTACTTTACTTCTTATACTTCGCACATTCATATACAGTACTTTTAATTCCCTACTAATCTCACTCTTCGATCCCTATTACACTTGGCAATACTCTCCTATCCCTTTGTGAGCTTTCTTTCCTGTTAATTCTGAGGTCATTAACTATCCCTTTACTCTCTTTCCCTTTAACTCCATCCTTGACTATCCTGTTTGACACCCCCCCCCTTATTTACTTTAAAACCACCCGTACAGCAGTGGCAAATCTGCCTGCCAGAATGCTGGTCCCTCACCTGTTAAGGTGCCATCCGTCCCTTTTGTTCTGGTTCACATCCGATCTATAGGATAAGTAAACACTATTGAACTTTTGAACCTATTACAGTACTTTAATTCTCTTTTTAAAAAAGACACAATGTCCTGGAGTAGCTCAGCGGGTCAGGTAGCATCTTCGGAGAACATGGATAGATCAAGGGCTTTTTTCAGACTGGGAGACTTTATTTCTTTCTCACTTCACTCAGACCGCTGTCTTCAGCCTCCTCATCTGATGGAGTTAGAGGGCCGTACACCACAGAAAAAGGCCCTTTTGGCCCATTGAGTCAGCGCTGAATATCAAGTGCACATTTACAATAATGTTACAGTCATCAAATTTTATTATCTTCAAATTCCCTTCAACTCATGGAATCATTGTCAAACAGCACCGAAACAGGCCCTTCGAACCAACCTACCTACGACTACCAAGATGCACTAGTCCCACCTGCCCATGTTTGGCCCATATCCCTCTAATACTTTCCTATCCTTGTACCTGTCCAAATGTCTTTTAAATTTTATATATATGTTATATATAATGTTGCGATATGTGTTATATAACGCCCCCCAGATTCTACCACTCATCGACACACTAGTGGCCAATAAATCTATCAACCTTTATTCCCATAACATTTAAAAATCTATTGATCTCTATCCTGAATATACTCGGTGACTGAGCTATGGGGGAGTGAGTTCCAAAGATTTGCTATCTGCTGGTGAAGATTTTTTTTCTGATCTCTGCTCGGATGCCGATCACATGTTTGGAGATTATGATTTGTTTCAGGACACCTCAGTAGAAGGAAACATCAACTCTGCATGTATCAGGTCAAGTCTCTTAGGAAGGGATTTCAACCTCTCCCTTTTATAATGAAAGGCCATAGAGTCGTACAGCATGGAAACAGGCCCCACAGCCCACCAATCCCATGCCAACCATCAAGCACCCAATATTACACTTATTTTACCACAACCCATTTTATTCTCCCCACATTCCATCAACTCTCTCCAGATTCAACTTACTGCAAAAAATTAATGAATCAGAACAAGATAAGATAAATTATCTCGTACAGTATTATAAATTATACAGAGAGATGTGAATTTGTGGAATTCTCCGTCACAGAAGGCAGTGGGGGCTAATTCACTGGATGAATTAAAAAGAGAGTTTGATAGAGCTGGTTAGGGGTTAGTGGAATCAAGAGATATGGGGAGAAGGCTAGCACTGGTTACTGATTGCCGATGATCAGCCATGATCACAATGAATGGCGGTGCTGGCTCGAAGGGCCAAATGGCCTCCTCCTGCACCTATTTTCTATGTTTCTAAGGTTTCTGTCTGTTCTAGGTTGATTGTTTTTGTGGCAAAATATTTCATCGTATCCACACTCTTGTTAAATTATTTAAAAATTACCCAGGATACTAGTTTACTTCCCTTGAGGACATTGGGTCCAGTTCTGTTGAGCTGCAGCCCATTCATCTTGTAAAGGCCACTCTGGAACAAGAGGACATCAAATCCTCTGTGATTTGAAGTACACTCTCCAATAACATTTCACTAGCCTTGTGTTAACCAGCTTCTTGTACTCATTCACCCATAGTACAGAAAGTGCTCCAGATATTTCTATCTTTGATGTTCTTTTAAAAAATATATATTTGCTTTGGAATTTTATTCCCATAGGTTACACATAAAGAGATTCAATTACATTCTAAAAGTATTGGGCAGCGTTGTTATAGTTAATAAACCTGTATTCTAATTTTGTGTACATGCCTTTATATTGGATGTGATTTCAATATTTGGTTGAAGAATACCTAAATGTTTGTAAGGATGATTTTCCAAGTTAAACTTGATTTGCTATGTTTTTGTTGTGTCCAAGTTTAAAACACCATGCTACAATTTAACGTTTGAGAAGAAACTATAGAACAGTGCTCAATAATCAATATATGGCAAGTACTCTGAATGGATCACAATTATAAACGTTGAAATTAGTAGTTTTTTGAGAGGCACAACACCAATTCAATTACATTTTTTAAAAAGCGATGTTCTAATGCTGGAATTTGATATTTATTTATACAGGTCACCATCTCATTCAGGATGGCTGTATCATCAGCTTCATATGATCAGCTCCTGAAGCAAGTAGAAGCACTTAAAATGGAGAATTCAAATCTGCGACAAGAATTAGAAGACAACTCAAACCATTTGACACAACTAGAGACGGAGGCATCCAGCATGAAGGTACATTTTGCACAAGACTAAATATTACTTAACATCTTGGTCAGATGTTTCCTTGATATTTGGCATATGCCATTACCATTGGTTGACCAAAACTTGACCGGTTCAATGTGACCGGATTCATATGCATTTAGTAGTTAGATATTGAGAGCTACCTTTGTTGCAGCAATTATGAACCTGTTAGAATCTATTTATTTCCTGATATCCAAAATATTGTCATGCTGGTACGGTTAATGTTGCAAGATGAGTCCACGGTTGAAAATAGGCACATGGTGAGACAAAGTTACTTGGGCATAAATTTAGACAGATTGGTTAGTAAGTTTGCAGACAACACCAACATTAGTGGAGATGCGGACAGTGAGGAAGGCTATCAAAGTATAAAGTGGGATATAGATCAGCTTCAGAAATAGGCAGAGAAATAGAGGGGATTTAACCTGATTCAAGTGTGAGGTGTTGCACCTTGGGCAATCAAAGCTAAGTGGAAAGTATACTGTTAAGGGCAAAACCCTTAAGAATATAGAAAAATAGGTGCAGGAGTAGGCCATTCTGCCCTTCGAGCCAGCACCGCCATTCTATATAATCATGGCTGATCATCTAAAATCAGTACCCCGTTCTGGCTTTTTCTCCATATTTCGTGATTCCTTGTGTAGGAAAGAACTGCAGATGCTGGTTTAAATTGAAGGTAGACACAGAATACTGGAGTAACTCAGTGGGACTAGCAACATCTCTGGAGAGAAGGAATGGGTGACGTTTCGGTCGAGACCCTTCTTTGAGCTACTCCAGCATTTTGTGTCTACCTCGATTCATTTAGCCCTAAGAGCAAAATCTAACTCTCTCTTGAAAACATCCAGTGAATTGGCCTCCACTGCCTTCTGTGGCAGCGAATTCTACTGATTCACAACTCTCTGGGTGAAAAAGTTTTTCCTCGTCTCAGTCCTAAATGGCCTACCTCTTATTCTTAAACTGTGCCCTTAGTTCTGGTCACCCCTAACATCAGGAACATTTTTCCTGCAAAGGGATTTTGAGATCGAAGTACATAGCTCCCTGAAAGAGGCAACACAAGTAGATGGAGTGGGAAAGAAGGCGTATGGTATGCTTGTCTTCATTAGTCGAGGCATTAGGTATGAGGCTCAGGAAATCATGTTGCAGCTTTATAGAATTTTGGTTAGGCCATATTTGGAGCATTGTGTGCCGTTCTGGTTGTCCCATTGCAGGAAGGATGGAGTCATACAGTGTGGAAGCACCAACATGCCCCATCAACACCAGTCCCACCTGCCTGCGTTAGGCCCACATCCCACTAAACCTATCGTATCCAGTCTTCCAGCACCTCACCCATATTTAATGACAACTCATGCAATTTCCTTTCTAGCTTTCCACAGTGTCCTCATATACATCCGATCAGGCCCAGGAGAGTTGTGTACATTTTTTATGTGTTATGTCATTCAGCACCCCCTCAACCGAAATACTCACTACCCTCAAGATATTTCCATTGACTGGCTTAGGTTCTCCGGTTCTCATGTCCTTCTCCAAGATAAAAGCAGAAAAAATATTCATTGAGGACCTTGCCCATCACCTGTGGCTTCACACAGAGTTGACCGCTTTGATTCCTGAGGGGCCCCTTTCTCTCTCTGGTTACCCTTTTCCCCCGAATGTATTTATAAAATCTCTTACTATTTAAGCGTGCTCCTCAGTTCCTGAAACTCTTCCAGGGATACACTTGTAACTTCTCCAGGGATGTGGAGGCTTTGGAAGGGACACAGGAGAGGTTTACCAGAATGCTGGCTGGATTAGAGGTTTTAGTAATATGGTGAGCTTGGGCAAACATGGAATGTTTTGTGTGGAATATCAGAGGTTGAGGGAAGACCTAATAGAAGTATATGAGAGGCATGGATATGATAGATGGCCATAACCTTTGTTTCCATGGTGGAAATGGAAGGCACAGTGGAGCTGGAGGGCATAGCTTTAAGGTACGCGGGGCATAGCTTAAGGGAGATGTGCAAGGCTAGTTTTTGTCCACAGTGTGGTGGATGCCTGGAATGCACTGCCAGTGGTGGAGGCAGATAAGAATGGCATTTAGAATTTTAGATAGGCACAGGGATATGCAGGAATGGTGAAATATGAATCACTTGCAGGCAGTGGAGATTGATTTAACTTGGCATCATAATTAACCTGAGACATTGTGGGCTAAAGGGCCGGTTCCTGGTGCTATACTGTTTTATATTCTAAGTTACCATGAAATGTAATTTTTTTAAATTTTACTCACCTGAATTAAATGCAACTCCTGATAATACCAACATGGCTGACTCTTTAGTGTTATGAAATAGCCACCAAATTTTACAAAACCACCATGTGTAAACACACAAAATGCAAAACATTCTTCTAAACAAAGAATTTTAACACTTTGAAGATGCACCCAACCCCATTAAACCAGCAAACTCTTCCTTCAAGACTTTTCTGAATTATTGCCCAGGTTGTTTGGGCAGTTCTACAGACTACTGATTATCGCCACTCGCCTTCCTCAGCTGATGCATTGGTACTCTTCCATGCTGAACACCATTTCTCAAACACTGAGGGCAGAGTATTTACTCTGAGTCCAGGACTATAGTATCCATCACAAAGTGTGGCTTGGTGGCACCACTGCTAAGTGAGGAGTGTTAGAAGATGAAATAACACAAAGGATGAATCAACTATATCTTAATGCTAAGGATGCATATGTCATTCTGTTATGAATAAAAGTGATCATGGCGGAATCTGTGAAACAAAGTTCTCTCTTTAATTTAGAATTCACCATGCCAGGTGAAATGAAATTCAGACAGGAACTAACAGCTTAAAACTGTACATCTGTAAAGTATAACGGGACTTCAGCTGCAGCAAAATTGTATTGCACTGCTGGTCCTATTTCTCACGGTACCTTCATCATCAAGTCACAGGGCCAAACCTGACTCAGTGAGGAGTGCAGAATAGCATGTGAAGAGCAGTACCAGGCGTACCTGAAAATGATATGCCAAAATTAAGTTATCTTATAGAACCACATCTATACTAAGCAAAGCTGAGCAATTCCAAAGGTATATACCAATCATACCAAAGTGTTCTCATATCAAAATGGTAATGGACAGCTTATAGAAAAAGAGGTTTAAGAAAAACTTCATCCTCTAACAGTGGAATCCATCTGGTGATTACAAATCACATGGTGAAAAATCAAATTCGTTTTTCCCAGAATAGGTAAATGGAGTGCTGCCAATCAAGTACACAGGACTATACAGCACAGGAACAGGCCCATCGGCTCATGATGTCTGTGCTGATCATGATGGCAATTTAAATTCCATTTCTGCCCTCACATAGTCGTTATCCCTATATTCCTTATCTGTTTGTTTGTCTATGTGCCTCTTAAATATTGCTACCAGTATCTGCTTTCACCACTTCCCTTGGCAATGTGTTCCAGGCACCTACCTCTCTCTGTAAAGTAAAATTTTGGTTTGTCAATCTCCTTTAAACTTGCCCCTCTCACTTTCAAGCTATGCCATTCCAGTATTTAACATTTCTACCCTGTCTATGCCAAAACTTCCTAGTGTAGTCCTCTGCCTCCTGCGCTTCAGAGAAAACAATCCAAGGTTGTCGGTGGGGAGACAAGAGACTGCAGATGCTCGAATCTTGAGTTTAAAAAAAAGTACTGCTGGTGGAACTCTGTGGGTCAGGCAGCATCTGTAGAGATTGGGTCTGAAGAAGGGTCCTGACCCAAAATGTTAGTAGGGGGCAAGGGGGAGGGGAAAGGGAAATGAAGTAGGTGAGGTTAGAGGTACACATAAACCTTTGTCTCACCTGAAAGGACTGTTAGTGGTCCCTGAATGGAGTCGAGGGAGGAGGTATAAGGAAAGGTGTAACCTTATCTACTACATCCGGTGTTCCTGATGTGGGCTCCTATACAACAGCGAGAGAAAATCAAGACTCGGCAATCGTTTCACTGATTTCTTGCGATTGGTCCGCAAAGGCCCATGGGATCTCCCAGTTGCTAGCCACTTCATCTCTCCTTCCCATTCAAATAATGAGCTTTTTGCCTTCTGTCTCCTCCATTGCCAGAGTGAGGCCACATGCAAATTGGAGGAACAGCAATTCATATTTTGCTTCGGAGGCTTACAACCCAGCACTATGAACGCAGAATTCTCTAATTTTAAGTAACTTCAAACACTTCCCACCCATGCCCCCTTCCTCCACCATTGTCGTTTAATCAGTTTCATAGTTCACCACAATGAATCTTTCTTGAGATCGCATCTTCCCTAGCTAACAATTGGCCTACCAGGGCACCAACCTGCCTGAGGTCATCTGTTGTTGGTCCTGATTTATCCTGGTCTTTTCTCGCCTCCTGACTTTTGACTTTACAAAGTTCAACACATCACATTTAAGCAAATTAAACTCCATCTGCCATTTCTCTACCCATATTTCCAACTGGTTTATATCCTACGGAATCCTTTGACAATCTTCCTCTGCCGCCAACTCCACCAATTTATGAGCAATCTGCAAATATACTAATAATTTTCTCTACTTTTTTTCCAAATCTTTTTTTTACATCACAACAACAAAGGTCCCAGCACTGATCCTTGTGGAACACATCCAGTCAGAATATCACCCCTCCAACCCTACCTCCTGTCTTCTATGTCCGAGCCAAATTTGAATCCAATCTCCCTGGATCCTTTAATCTTCTGGATTAGCTTGCCATGAGGGACCTGGTATGCTTTTCTAAAGTCCAAATAGACAAAATCCATGGCCCTCTCTCTTCATCTCCTCAGAAAACTCAATAAAGTTTGCAAGATATGACCTGTGCACAAAGCCATGCTGACTATCCCTAATAGATCTCAGCTTTTCCAGGTGTGAGTGGATCCTATCCCTAAGAATCTTCAATAATTTCCTTTCCACTAATGTATGGCTCCCTGCCCTATAATATACTGGTTTGTCATGATTGCTCTCCCATATTCATATAAACTTCTCATTTACCAGCACTTGGTCCATAGCCTTCTATGTTTTGGCGATTCGAGTGCTCATCCAGATATTTTTAAATCTTATGAGAGTAACTACCTCTATCACCAATGTGATCTAGATTGCAACCATCCTCTTGAGGGGAAAAAAATTATATGATACCTCTAACCCTCTTACTCCTCATTTTATACCTAAGAGCTCTGGTAATTTAAGCCTATGCACGCATCTCCTTTGTGGGGAAAGGTTTCTCACTACATACCCTGTCTATTCCCTTCATCATTTTGTGTTTCTCCATGTCCTTCTTCATCACTTCCACTCCAAGGAAAGCAAACTGCCTATCCGGCTTCTCATATTAACTGAAATGTTCCATCCCAAGCGAAATCCTGGTAAATCATCCCTGCATTCACATCCTACCAATAGTATGGTGACCAGAACTGCACACACAACTCCAGCTGTGCCATAACCAAACTTTTGTAAAATTGTACCAAAGGTTTTGTGCACATACTCCAAGGCCACGATGTTGCTATGGGGAGGATGTTATTAAGTTGGAATAAGTGCAGAGATGATTTAGGAGGATGTTGCCAGAACACGGGGGCTTGAGCTGTAGAGTGAGGTTGGGCAAGCTACGACTTTATTCCTTTGAGCACAGGAGGCTAAGGGGTCATCTTATAGAAGTGTATAAAATCATGAGGGGAATAACTAGAGCGTGAGGGGAATAACTAGAGCGAATGTGCAGTCTTTGACCCAGGGTAGGGGAATCAAAGGACATTGGTTTAATGTAAGAGAGGAAAGATTTAATAGGAACACGAGGAGCAACTCAGGGGGTGGTGAGTATGTGGAATGAGCTGTCAGAGGAGGTAGTTGAGTCAGGTACAATAAGATTTAAAAGATCTTTGGACAGGTACATGGATAGGAAAGATTTAGAGGGATGTGGGCAAATGGGTCTAGCTTAGATGGGGCATCTTGGTTGACATGGTCAAGTTGGGCTGAAGGGCCTGTTTCTGTGCTGTATGAGTTTAATGTAGGTCAGTAATGCGGATGGCTTTTATCTTCCTGCGCTGCCAACCATGCTCCATCCCTGTCTTGATCCTGTACACCAACGTACCTCTGCTCCTACAGCCCTCGCATTTGCCCATATTTCCAAAATGCAACATCTCGCTCTATCAGCTTTAATCCATGCCATTTAACAACTGATCAATATTGTTCTATGAGAGAGGAGGCAGACCTTATGTTTTGGGGAAGGATCTGAGGATTTTTTTTTGCCTCTGAGACTAATCTCGCTATTAACATCAACTGCTATTAATCTCGCTATTAACTACAAATTTGTGTGTCATCTACAAACATAGTAATCCTATCTGCCTAAGTTCATATCCAAATCATTTATTTACATGATGAGCAGAATCGCTCGCTATGGTGCACCATTGATCACAAAAGCAACTTGCCACCATCTCTCTGTCTCCTATTGCCAATCCAGCTTTGTATTCAATTTGCTTTGGATACCATGAACTCTAACCTTTTTGGACCAGCCCACTCTTTGGGACCTAAAGAATATATTTAGTGCATAGAATTACACAGGAATTCTTTCTTATAAAACAATTTAGTCTTCTCATCATCATTTTCAATGATCTGTGGATGTGAGGATGATCTCTTGTGATTTACATTTTTTGTGGTAGTTTTTGTTTAAAGCTTGCAAAGATGATGCTATAACTCTTAACTATAGAGCTTTGAAGGAAATCTGGAGCACCATTGTCGTGATATCTGGAGATCTCATGTTAAGGAAACCTCAATCATCTTCATAGGAGGCCAATTCACTGAATTAATTTAAAAGAGAGTTAGATAGAGGTCTAGGGGCTAGTGGAAATCAAGGGATATGGGGAGAAGGCAGGCAGAGGTTACTGATTGTGGATGATCAGCCATGATGACAATGAATGGCGGTGCTGGCTCGAAGGGCCAAATGACCTCCTACACCTATTTTCTATGTTTCTATGAGCTCTAATTTTAGCATTGTCATCCATTTCATCAACTATTAAGGGCTTGAGGTTGTATTGCAATTACACTGAATCCTTGCCTCAGACCTATTCATCATGAATGACCCCATGTGAAGTTGTGGGGGTAAATTGCACGCAAACTTCTCTATTGCAAAAAGGTCTTGATCTGTGAAGAATGATTCCATCACTGAATCCTATTAAATATTAAGGGATTCTATCCTTCATAACCCTAGCTATCAATCATTCATTGTGCAACCCATTTTGGACTGTATTTTAATTTTTTTTCATGCAGAACCCATTGTATTTTAATCACATTTGCAGTGGTGGTCAGGATACCCTTATCCCCATTGTAATGTATTTTATATTTCTATAGAGCTCCCTCTTGTGTTGCTTTACAAAACTAAAAGGCTCTTTAAAAAAAAATGCTGAAAGCACTCAACAGCTCTGACAGTATCTGTGAAGAAGAAATATGTTTTTGCAGGAAATGTTTTCTGTTATTTTCAGAACTGGGAAAGAGAAAAAAAGTTAGTTTTAAGTTGCAGAGAATTATTTAAATTTTTTCCCTCAGATCCTTCCTCAAGCAATAATGTCTGGCTCCTCCCTCTTATTTGTACATATCCATGGCTAATTATCACCATGAATCAAAATAAATTTCTCTTGTTTAAAATGTTGTACTTGGTTTAAATTGATAGTGATTCAGCCCTCTTTGAACTTTGCTTCTGACACTTGCTACTTGGAAATACCACTGTACATTTTTTTAAAGATACACAGACTTACTAAACATAGGAGCCCACATGGTCACAGAGCAAATGTGTAAACTCCACAAAGGCACCACCCGAGGTTGGGATTGAACCTGGGTCACTGTAGCTTGGCAAATGCTGCACAGAAACAGGATCTTAATCTCAATTTGGCTCTGCTTTCCTGAGCTAATCTCATTTGCCTGGAAAGCTTGTTCCATATACCCAACACCTTCTGTGTGGAAAAACATGCCTTCCAGTTCCCCTTTTAAATCTTTCCCCTCTCACCTGAAATCAATGTCATAAGATTCTTGAGACGGACAGTTACTTGCATCTCATCCAACCTCGACTATTATATTTGGTGCTCTCGATTAAGCCTCTTTTACAACGGCATGATCATGTGGACTAGGCGACAGACTTCCGAATTTGGCGGAAAGTTTCCGCTTTCTTATTTCATTTCCGCCATTCCGACATTTATCCGCAAAACAGTCGGTAATTTCAATTTGGCAATTCGGCCACTTGATATATGGGAGTGGTCGAAATTACTGACCCAGATGGTATGGGAGTGGTCGAAATTACCGACTGTTTTCTGATGGTCAATATCGATGCGTTATATTGCGATCCTTGTTGTATTGCGATCCTTGTTAGCACGGTCACAGACTCGCGCTATGAAATCCTTCCGTATGCTTAGTTGGAGTCGCATATGTCAACACGTACGTCACCGCGGGGCCATCGGCGACGACAATCAGGGGAAAATAGCGCGTTAACAGCTGCGGACGATAGAGAACGCATGCAGATCCGTCTGCTGTCAGTACTGTTTTCACCGTGTACGCGTACGTCCAAATAGCCATATGACCAAAACCAAGATGAGAGCAAGCGTGTCTACAAGAACATTGAGTGACTTGCTTGTTCATCGGAAATACTGCAACAGTGCAAAAGTGGACTCTATCAAGATCTGAAGCAGAAGAGGAGTGGGAATGATGAGGGTGCCAGTTGTTCTGCTCTATAATTGTAGGCTTCAACCAAAACCTACATGCAGAGCAAGTATGTCTTCAATGAAATTAGGTATGTGCAGTTTTAAATGAAACTCTTTCTTCATAACTTAGTCATACATTTTATGACCATTGTTCTTTTATTCAATACCAAGAGAATTGGGGAATTGGGATGTGTAAGGAAAAACCAAAATGGAAAACAAAAACAAAACAATTTTTTTTTGTGTTGTAAAAAGTATTTCTGTTCAATAACGTTTCTATAAATAGCAGAATAAACTCATGATAGGCCTGACATTGTACATGTAGTCCAAGAACTACAGACTGTTGGAAATAATAGTTATTTTTCACACATGAATGCAGCGCAACACATCTGCGCATTTGGCGTGCATACTTTTGTTTGCTAAAAAATTGCATTACACGCCATATTATGAATTTTGATGTAAATTCTGAATTTTGGACATCAAAATTATGAATTTGTAAAATCAAATGTTGGGAGGTCTGAAGTGACAATTTTGTCGAACACTTGTGCTTTGTACCTGCAATGTCCAATCTGGCCTGAGTGGCCAAAAAGCTGAGAAATTGCACTTTTGCTCTGCCTTGTTGGACACTATGAAATGACCACTGTTATACTACAATGGTCCAAGTTCACTGTTCAGCAGATCATCTAGTATTGTAGTGTACGACCAAGGATGCGTAACTTAAGTTTGTAAAGTTACATTCAACGCCATAACTTTATCCTGCTGTATTTTGCAATTACATCAGCAGCCCACAAAGGAATTGCATTGCTGCCTGACTGTTGATCTCTGGTACAATCATACATGAGCATTAGTATTTGTAAATGGTGTTTGAGCTTTCTTAAATTGAGATAGTGAGGGAGGTATAATAATTAGCCTTGTTTGGCAGAGATCACCAAATGTTATTTGTATTTTGTTTATGTTGTCACACACTTCAAGTTACGTACAAACCAGAATTTTTGTTCCAATTTAAATTGAAATGTGATTGAAAGTGTCTGAAGTAATTGAAATGAGTTTCAGTAGAACATCATGGCCATCCTCAAGACCATTTGATTTCCTCATTGGTAATGCTTATCTGTTCTTGTACCTCCTTCCATTGCAGTTGGAACAACAAATCAGGCATTTAACTGTTCAGAGTTAATTTCTTAACATGTCGCATTTTTTAGCTTTTTTAAAACATGCTAAATTTAATTGGCTCGCATATTGTAAATCGATTTGGGACTCATCCCTGTCAGCGATGGTCTGTGCTTTAGTATGTATATAAGCTTTCTGTGGCAAACAATGAGGTCGCTTGAGTAATTTTTCATTTATTGTAATTATTACGCATCGAGGACTTGTTAACATAAACACTAATCATGGTGGCACGCAAGTACTTTAATTGTCTTTTTCTTTTCGGTATGTAAATGGATACTTAAAAGTGAAAAACATCCCATTTTAAATTGATTTTGCTTTTGTTAAAATTAATTTTAAAACCATTTTGGAAAAGGTTAACACTATGAAATTTGTTTAGTAGTAGTTGCCAAAAAGTTATCTGTCTATCTATTTATGATTTTCGTCCAATTAGTTTTTGGTATTATAATTATAATATGTCATTAATTGTAATGAATCATTTAGAAATAATAGATGACTAAGTATGAATCAGTGATGAGGTAGCAAGTCGGTGAAATGTCAGTTGTTTTGATTGGGATGAATAAGATTTATGGAATTTCCTTTCCCAAATATAAAATGGCCCTCTGAAGAAAATAGCTGATTACTTTCATTGCTGCACATCGCATCTTCTGTTGTATCACAAATAAATGGAGTGCTTAAGATTTTCTGATGGTAACTTTATTATTCATTTATAATGTTAATATTTCTTTCCTTTTTTGGCTAGGATAAGCAAATGTGAATCTTGCGGGACGTTAATGTAAATTGACCAACAGCTGTTCATGGCAAGCATTAAGAGTAATCCTAATATTAAAAGATAAAAAGTTAGGGTTTGCAGCTGAAATAGTTAGATGGCAGTGGTGCGTTACCAGAAAACAGGTGAAAGCCCTAACTAAATTTGTACAGAACTTCTAAAAGTAAAAAAAAGTGCTACCATTCGTAGAAAAACTTACACCACATGCAATCACTGTTGCTCTTTGTACTTCCCCTCATTGCTGATGAACATTGACATTCATCAGTAACGCAACATTTTCTCCCAGTAGGTTGTTGAAATCTGGAACACACCCTCTAAGGAGGTGGGGATGGGTATTCTCTCAACATTTAAGAAATATTTAGATGACAATCTATAGGGCCATGGCATAGAAAACTGCAGGCCAAATTCTGGTTAATGGTTTAGTACAGATAAGTATGTGATGGCTTGCACTGATGCTTAGTGAAATCCAAATAAAAAGGCCTGCATTGATGTGGTGGTCCAAAGAGCACATTTCCTTGCTGTAAGATTGTGACTCTCTGCTTGTTACTGGTGTACCAATTATTAAATGGAATGTGTGTTTTATTGAAAGATTATTAAGTGCCTGAGTAGACTTGGTATTATAGGTGTCATGGTATGTGCCATGATGTGCAATAGTTGCTGTTACCTTTAACAATGTTTTTGCGATGCTACCGCAAAACAGCCTCTTGTAAGGAAGCCATCCTTCTCAATTTTACCATCTCTGCTGCATCCGCTCTTAAGATGAGTCCACCATTTCTGAAATTTGCTCCTTTCAGAAACATGGCAGACCCTCTGCAATAGTTGATGGATCCTTAGCATGTATATCCTACATTTCTTGCTTGTCCACTCTGATTTCCCCTTCTCTCGGCCGAACAGCAATTGGGTTCGCTTGGACCACATTTTTCATTCCACCTGCTTCCGCATTGAACACCTCATCCTCCACCATTTCATTTAGCTTTAACATCAGTCATATCATCTCCTCTCACTCCTCCACACCCGTTTCTGCTTTCTACAGGAACTGCTATCTTTGTGACACCCTGATCGGCTAATCCCTCCCCACACACCTCTCCCATGCCCTGACACTTACCATTATTGCAGACATAGCATTTTCCCTTTCAACTCCGACCTCCTTGCCTTTCAGGAACCGAAATGTCTGTCCGTTGAAGCAGATGTTAACCTACACCTGAACTACTGCATTCAGTTCTTGTGATGCAGCCTCCTGTACAGGCGAAACTAAGTGTAGACTGGGTGATCATTTTGTCGGGCATCTGCATTCTATCAGCACCAGCCATCTCGAGCCTTCAGATGGAATGGAATTTTAACTCTCCTTCCCACTCCCACATCGATCTTCCTGTCCTTGGCTTTCTCCATTGCTACAGAGAGGCCAAACAATCTTGTTTGGCCTAGCTGGGTAGTTCACAACCCTTGAATTTTCCATTTTTAGGTAACCCACACCTTGTGGGTTACTGACCTCCCACACTTACTCATTTGTGCACCTAATTTTCTTGACCTTTGCTCATCTCTCCCATCTCCTCTCCTCATCTGCTTTTATCTATCATCCTATCTGGCTCTACTTATTAACTATCAGACTTTATCTCCCAATCCTTCCAGGTTCCATCAACCTTTCATCCCCTCTCCATCTGTTCACAGCAACAGCCAACCAGTCTCTGTCCCACTATCTTGTACCCCATCTGGTCCCACATATCAGCAACTAGCCTTTGTCCCACTCCTGCTTCATAGTCTTTGTCAACCTAAACATTGACATACGATTTTTGCCTTCCCAGATGATGAGTTTTTCCAGAATTTTACATTTTTGTACAAGATTCCAGCATCTGCATTCTCTTTTGTCTTCAGTGACTAGGTTGAGTTTGTTTTACTTGGTGTAAAGGGGTCAAATGGAGTTTAAATGAGATATACAAATTGGGATTGGCATAGATGGCTACTTGATGGTTGACAAAGTTTTACCATAGCCCTTGGACTTTAGACCTTTTTGAGGCAAAATCCTTCTTGTTGCCTCATGTAACATGAGAGTGTTTGTTCATGATGTGAACATGATATGATTGTTCATGAGTGACATCAAATTAGCTATGGAGAGAACCCTCAGACAGACCTCCCAACCCTTTCGAATTTGGCGGAAAGTTTCCGCTTTCTTATTCCATTTCCGCCATTCCGATTTCGTCTCACATTTTTCCGCAAAACACCTGCCTCGCCGCTCGCCCTGCCACACGCCTCGCCTCACCACTGGCCCCGCCTTACCGCTGGCCCCGCCTTGCCACTGGCCCCGCCTCGCCGCTGGCCCCGCCTCGCCGCTGGGGGGGGGGGTTGAGGTGCAGGGGGGGACGGGGGGAGTTTAGGGAACAAGGGGTAGGGGAGAATGGGGGTTGGGGGGAGGGGAGGGGAGTGGGAGGGTTTTGGGGGGGCATGGACTGTTGTGATTTGCTTTTGAAGACCACTGGAGCAAGTATGTCTTCAATTAAATTAGGTATGTGCAGTTTTAAATGAAACTCTTTCTTCATAACTTAGTCATACATTTTATGACCATTGTTCTTTTATTCAATACCAAGAGAATTGTGTTTTGTTAAAATTTAAATAAAAATTTTTTTTAAATTTAAAAAATACCAAGAGAATTAGGATGTGTAAGGAAAAAGCAAAATAGAAAAAACAATACAATTTTTTTTTTCCTTTGTGTTGTAAGAAGTATTTCTGTTCAATAACCTTTCTATAAATAGCAAAATATACTCATGATAGGCCTGACATTGTACATGTAGTCCAACTACAGACTGTTGGAAATAATAGTTATTTTTCACACATGAATGTAGCGCAACGCGTATACGCATTTAGTGTGCATATTTTTGTTTGCTGAAAAATTGCATTATGCGTCATATTCTGAATTTTGATGTAAAATTCTGGATTTTGCACATCAAAATGATGAATTTGTGAAATCAAAAATGTTGGCAGGTCTGCTCAGAAAATCAAATTAAACCACAAAGTGAGAAGGGAAGAAGTCAAAATAAACCACTCAGTGGTTGGAGCTGTACCTTATGCAAAAGATTTCACAACACAGCCATGATACAGTCCTATTAAAAATCACAAATAAGTATAATGTGAAAATGGGTGCAAAATGATCTTTGTCTGCACTATCTTCTGCGTCAGCTAACTGTGGGGTTATTCATTTGAAATGTCGGAGGAAGTGAAAATGATGGAAACGTCAATGAACTAGGCAGCATCTGTGGAGAGAAAGAAACAGATTAACCTCTCAGATTGATGACCTTTCAGCAGTACTGAGAAGTTAGAAATCGAAAGGTTTTAAATTGAGATGGAGGAAGGGTGGAGAGAAAGGGACTATCTGATAGGCATGTTGAACAGCACATGTACTGGTAGTGAAGGCTTGTCAAATATAGCCAATCTGTCTGCAAGAGACAAATTGAAGGAGATTAATGAAATCAGGTGGAGAGAGGGATACAAACCATGCTGGAACAATGAAGGGCACTGCAGGTGCTGAAATCTGAAATGAAATGTGGAAAATGCTCAGCAGGTAAGGAAAAATTGTGGAGAGAGAAAAATAGTTAATATATGCTGATAAACTTTCTTCAAAACTGGCCAGTTCTGTTAAAATTGGAAAGGCTGTTTAACTGCAATATTTGCACTCTGCCTATCCAAAATAAAGCTAAAGCCCTGTCATTAAAGTTTATTTTTGTTGGCATTGCTGTTGCTGAAGTCATCACAAATATCATCTTGAAGGGATGGTTGGGGGAGTGCATATACAATGGGAGATGGCTGTACTATTGACAAGGATCAGTATAATGAGCAGTATGGCTACAAATGCAATGTAGAAAGTGATGCCATCAAATATATTCCACCCAGAGTGAAGAATGAGTACCATATTAAACCTCAGATGAAAGACAATAGACAATAGACAATAGACAATAGGTGCAGGAGTAGGCCATTCAGCCCTTCGAGCCAGCACCGCCATTCAATGCGATCATGGCTGATCACTCTCAATCAGTACCCCGTTCCTGCCTTCTCCCCATACCCCCTCACTCCGCTATCCTTAAGAGCTCTATCCAGCTCTCTCTTGAAAGCATCCAACGAACTGGCCTCCACTGCCCTCTGAGGCAGAGAATTCCACACCTTCACCACTCTCTGACTGAAAAAGTTCTTCCTCATCTCCGTTCTAAATGGCCTACCCCTTATTCTCAAACTGTGGCCCCTTGTTCTGGACTCCCCCAACATTGGGAACATGTTATCTGCCTCTAATGTGTCCAATCCCCTAATTATCTTATATGTTTCAATAAGATCCCCCCTCATCCTTCTAAATTCCAGTGTATACAAGCCCAATCGCTCCAGCCTTTCAACATACGACAGTCCCGCCATTCCGGGAATTAACCTAGTGAACCTACGCTGCACGCCCTCCATAGCAAGAACATCCTTCCTCAAATTTGGAGACCAAAACTGCACACAGTACTCCAGGTGCGGTCTCACCAGGGCCCGGTACAACTGTAGAAGGACCTCTTTGCTCCTATACTCAACTCCTCTTGTTACGAAGGCCAACATTCCATTGGCTTTCTTCACTGCCTGCTGAACCTGCATGCTTCCTTTCATTGACTGATGCACTAGGACACCCAGATCTCGTTGAACTCCCCCTCCTCCTAACTTGACACCATTCAGATAATAATCTGCCTTTCTATTCTTACTTCCAAAGTGAATAACCTCACACTTATCTACATTAAACTGCATCTGCCATGTATCCGCCCACTCACACAACCTGTCCAAGTCACCCTGCAGCCTTATTGCATCTTCCTCACAATTCACACTACCCCCCAACTTAGTATCATCTGCAAATTTGCTAATGGTACTTTTAATCCCTTCGTCTAAGTCATTAATGTATATCGTAAATAGCTGGGGTCCCAGCACCGAACCTTGCGGTACCCCACTGGTCACTGCCTGCCATTCCGAAAGGGACCCATTTATCCCCACTCTTTGCTTTCTGTCTGTCAACCAATTTTCTATCCATGTCAGTACCCTACCCCCAATACCATGTGCCCTAATTTTGCCCACTAATCTCCTATGTGGGACCTTGTCGAAGGCTTTCTGAAAGTCGAGGTACACCACATCCACTGACTCTCCCTTGTCAATTTTCCTAGTTACATCCTCAAAAAATTCCAGTAGATTTGTCAAGCATGATTTCCCCTTCGTAAATCCATGCTGACTCGGAATGATCCCGTTACTGCTATCCAAATGCTCAGCAATTTCGTCTTTTATAATTGACTCCAGCATCTTCCCCACCACTGATGTCAGACTAACTGGTCTATAATTACCCGTTTTCTCTCTCCCTCCTTTCTTAAAAAGTGGGATAACATTTGCTATCCTCCAATCCACAGGAACTGATCCTGAATCTATAGAACATTGAAAAATGATCTCCAATGCTTCCACTATTTCTAGAGCCACCTCCTTAAGTACTCTGGGATGCAGACCATCAGGCCCTGGGGATTTATCAGCCTTCAGTCCCATCAGTCTACCCAAAACCATTTCCTGCCTAATGTGGATTTCCTTCAGTTCCTCCATCACCCTAGGTTCTCCGGCCCCTAGAACATTTGGGAGATTGTGTGTATCTTCCTCAGTGAAGACAGATCCAAAGTAACGGTTTAACTCGTCTGCCATTTCTTTGTTCCCCATAATAAATTCCCCTGCTTCTGTCTTCAAGGGACCCACATTTGCCTTGACTATTTTTTTCCTCTTCACGTACCTAAAAAAACTTTTGCTATCCTCCTTTATATTATTGGCTAGTTTACCCTCGTACCTCATCTTTTCTCCCCGTATTGCCTTTTTAGTTAACTTTTGTTGCTCTTTAAAAGAGTCCCAATCCTCTGTCTTCCCACTCTTCTTTGCTATGTTATACTTCCTCTCCTTAATTTTTATGCTGTCCCTGACTTCCCTCGTCAGCCACAGGTGTCTCTTACTCCCCTTAGAGTCTTTCCACCTCTTTGGAATAAATTGATCCTGCAACCTCTGCATTATTCCCAAGAATACCTGCCATTGCTGTTCTACCGTCTTCCCTGCTAGGGCCTCCTTCCAATCAATTTTGGCCAGCTCCCGCCTCATGCCTCTGTAATCCCCTTTGCTATACTGTAATACCGACACTTCCGATTTTCCCTTCTGCCTTTCCATTTGCAGAGTAAAACTTATCATGTTGTGATCACTGCCTCCTAATGGCTCTTTTACCTCTAGTCCCCTTATCAGATCAGGATCATTACACAACACTAAATCCAGAATTGCCTTCTCCCTGGTAGGCTCCAGTACAAGCTGTTCTAAGAATCCATCTCGAAGGCACTCTACAAACTCTCTTTCCTGGGGTCCATTTCCAACCTGATTTTCCCAGTCTACCTGCATGTTGAAATCTCCCATAACCACAGTAGCATCACATTTTTGACACACCAATTTTATCTCCTGATTCAACTTGCACCCTATGTCGAGGCTACTGTTTGGGGGCCTATAGATAACTCCCATTAGGGTCTTTTTACCCTTACAATTTCTCATTTCTATCCATACTGATTCAACATCTCCTGATTCTATGTCACCCCTTGCAAGGGAATGAATATCATTCCTTACCATCAGAGCAACCCCACCCCCTCTGCCCACCTGTCTGTCTTTTCTATACGTTGTGTACCCCTGGATATTCAGTTCCCAGCCCTGGTCCTCTTGTAACCATGTCTCAGTGATCCCTACAACATCATACTTGCCCATGACTAACTGAGCCTCAAGCTCATCCACTTTATTTTTTATACTACGCGCATTTAAGTACAACACTTTAACTTCTGTATTTACCTCCTCTCTCACATCGTTCACAATTGGCCCTGCCCTTAATTTCTTTTCCGCTCTAGAACTTCTGTTCCCATTCTTCCGAGAGTCTTTTGCAATATCTCCTGTATTCCCTTTTACCTCATCTTCATATTCACAATTTGTTAACCCCTCCCCCCCACTACTTAGTTTAAAGCCACAGGTGTCACACTAGCAAACCTGCCTGCCAGAATGTTTGTCCCCCTGCTGTTAAGATGCAACCCGTCCCTTTTGTACAAGTCACCCCTAGCCCAGAAGAGATCCCAGTGGTCCAGAAATCGAAATCCCTGCTCTCTGCACCAGCCCCTCAGCCATAAATTCATACCCTCTATCTCTCTGTTCCTGGCCTCACCAGCACGAGGTACCGGTAGCAGTCCAGAGATAACCACCTTCGACGTCCTACTGCTCAGTGCTTTTCCCAACTCTCTAAACTCCCGCTGTAGCACCTCCTTCCTCTTCCGCCCGACGTCATTCGTGCCCACGTGCACAACGACTTCAGGTTGATCGCCTTCCCTCACTAGGATTTTCTGAAGCCGGTCTGTGATGTGTTGAACCCTGGCACCAGGGAGGCAACAGACCATCCTCAAGTCCCTCCTGCTGCCACAGAATCTTCTGTCCGTCCCTCGGACTATGGAGTCACCGACCACTACGGCTCTTCCAGACTTCGGTCTCCCCTGTCGAGTATCCTTGCCAACAGGTCCGCCACTCGGACTGGAAACGTCTTCTGCCCCGACAGTTCCCAAGAGGGTATACCTATTTGCAATAGGCACAGCCACCGGGGTCTCCTGTAGTCCACGTCCACTCCCCCCTGAAACAGTCTCCCACCTTTGCACTACTGAATTGTTTGTGTGTGGTTCAGTACTTGCATGGAAGTGTGAACATGTTTACATCTGTTTTTTGGAAGTTGTTTAGTGGGTCTTCCACATTTATTTGATTATTTTGTGATGTTCTACTTAATTTTTCCTGTGGAGTGTTCTCCTTCCATAGTATAATGTAGTGCATCCATGCCCATTAAATCAGTTTGAAGAAGGGTCTCGACCCGAAACGTCACCCTTTCCTTCTCTCCCGAGATGCTGCCTGACCTGCTGAGTTACTCCAGCATTTTGTGAATGAACAGCTCATTCTGTTCTTGTCTGCCTTCACATAAACAGATATATCTAATCTTATTTGCCCATCCTGTTCCTAATTTTTACTTTTCTATTCAACATTGATTGTTGCTGTCACAACTACTAACACATTAATTCCACAGCCTTGGCTCTAATTAGTTCAGCTTCATTTTAATTATTTTATTGCGCTTTCTAAATCCCTTAATGTAATCGAGTTTGCAAGGACAAATCAATCTTGATATTCAGTTGTTGGAATTGTCATCCTCTCACAACTCTGTCCTTCTTAGAGAGTGTAGCAAGCTAAAATAAAACAGTAGCTAATCTATAAAAATAAAAACGAGGGAACAGATGCAGGCAAAGGGTCTTTTTGGATCTGAAAAGTTAACTATTTTCCCTTTGTACAGATGCTACTTGACTCGCTGACTGCTAACAGCATTTTTTGTATTTCAGTGGTCAATACTATTATTATTTCAGTATTTCATTCAAAATAAATAAAGAAAAAGCTACAAATGGCACGTCAAGCAAAATTTGTAGATTATTCATATTTTTATAGCTTGCCTTTACTGAAGTATAGCGGCAATAAAATATTAAATTGTTTAAATTAATGACTTAGTTGTGATGTCAATATGGAATTGTTTTAAATGTATCCTAGAAACATGGATTAAGTTGAATTTAGACATTGTAGAAAGATACAAAGACATACTTTATTCAGTGCATAATAGTTTGACAAGTTCTATTATGTGATTCTACGTTGCATGATGGCCGCTGTTCTCTACGATAAAGCAGTAAAGCAGAAGGAAGCTTGCTGAAAAGATTTCTCGACTGTTATTGGTCATTCACTAGCAGGAACACCATCAGTGAAACAACATGGAAATGTATGCAAATGGCTTTCCTTTCATTATCCTTTGTTTTTTGACTGGTACCAGTAGCATACTGGAAACTGAGTTTCATTTAGAAATATTGGATTTTTATTCGATGATGAATAAATGATGAATCGATTACATTTTCTGCTTTTTTTATCTGTATTGTTTTGTGTGTATGGATGCCAATGTGCCACCTGTAATTTACCAAGTGGGAGTATCAGCCTATTATTCCCTTCCTTAAATTATTGACATAACAATTCTTCTGCTTGTCAGACAATGGGAACTTCACAGAAATCCCTGGTGACTATGTGTGGTAAACACTATTGAAGTAAGCCATATACCTGATTATTTGTCTCAAAGAAATGTTCACAAAAATTTGAGGTTTACAGCAAATTATTTTTCATACTAATACATATTTGTTGTGGTATAGCCATTTTCAAATCTGCTTCCTGGCACTTAAAATGCAAGGCATGGCATGCAAGATATTGTTTTCCATTGTTCATTCCAGGTCATCGTTGAGCAATAAGCAGTATTTAAAAGCTAATTATAATTGTTATGTTGAATATGACAACCAAAGGAATTTTATTTTCATTGTGACGCAAACGCTTGTTCATTAAAATCAACTGCAGCAATTTTCCTCTGTGAAATCACCTTTTATTACAGTACTAATAGTTAAAATTGTGTTACCAGCAAGCTCAAAATATATATCTGCCATAATCCACTGCTGTGAGCCATTTTAGGGCATTTTTATTTGTTGAAGATTTTATGTTAGTGCAAGTTATGTTTAATTTTTGATGCTCATTTAACGTTGCCTATTTTTGTGCTTTACCTTTTTAATACTTTGCTCACTTTGTGTTAACAGAATTTCAACTCAGCTTAATTTATCAACACCCTTGTCCCCTGAATCCCAAGATTTTGTGCTCAGATTCCATTTCAGGAACATGAACACAAAATATTGAGTCATGACCGAGGGCCATGTCTTCACAGGTGGATGCACAAGGCATCATTGTATAAAAGCTGCAAAGTTCTTTGTGTCCTAGATAATGTTTATTCCCACTGGGGAAAGTCAAAAATCCCTGCATTTAACATGAGTGCTGTTGTGTCATACAAAAATTGGAAGGCAGTTTATAGTCATAGAGTGAAACAACATGGTAACGTGCCCTTTGGCCCGCACCGGCCAACATGTCCCATCTACACTCGTCCCACCTGCCCACATTTTATCATATCCCTCCAAACCTGTCCTCAAGAACAGCTGTACTTCAGTGGCTGTGAATTTGTTTTAAGGATTTTTCAGCGAAGTAGCTAGAAAAAATTGTCTTCTCTATCTGTTGAAATAGAATGTTTTTTATATCTATATACTAAAACTCTCGTTTGTTTGTTTGTTTGTTCCTGGACTACAGCCAAAATAGTACACGATAGCGCGACAATTTTAGGCCAATTTGGTGCTAATGGAAGAAGTTTCATTGAAATCGGTGTTATATTTTTTAAGTTATTCACATTTTAAAGTTTAAATCTATCTCCGAGGAAGGGAGGCGGGGAGGGGAGGGGCGAGGAGGGAGGATAAGGATGGTTGAGGGGGATGGAGTGGGGGTAGGGGAAGGGGGGAGGGAGGCTGGAGGGGGGCGGGGGAGGGTGGAGGAAGAGGGAGGGGGGAAGGAGAGAGGACAATAGACAATAGGTGCAGGAGGAGGCCATTCAGCCCTTCGAGCCAGCACCGCCATTCAATGTGATTATGGCTGATCATTCTCAATCAGTACCCCGTTCCTGCCTTCTCCCCATACCCCCTGACTCCGCTATCCTTAAGAGCTCTATTCAGCTCTCTCTTGAATGCATTCAGAGAATTGGCCTCCACTGCCTTCTGAGGCAGAGAATTCCACAGATTCACAACTCTCTGACTGAAAAAGTTTTTCCTCATCTCAGTTCTAAATGGCCTACCTCTTATTCTTAAACTGTGGCCCCTTGTTCTGGACTCCCCCAACATTGGGAACATGTTTCCTGCCTCTAACGTGTCCAACCCCTTAATAATCTTATACGTTTCGGGGAGGCGGGGAGGGAGGGAGGGAGGAGGGGAGGAGGATAAGAGTGGGGGAGGGGAAAGGGGGAGAGGAGGGGGGAGGAGAGGGTGCTGCACCAATGGAGGTTTGGGCCCAACGGGTCCACTTGGTCTTGTTAGTACTAAAAGGTTACTAAGCATGCTGGAGCTCACAAATGTATCATGGTCCTTGGTTCCTATCTTCCCCACATTCCAAATGTGTAGGGCTGACTTTGCACTTTTTCCCCACCCTTATGTTTAAGCAAGGCTTAGAAGCGAAACTAACAAGTAATGCAACTTTGAAGCCCCTACCCTTGGGCCATCCCTGAAAGATCTTGAGAGAAAGTAAAACTGGGCCAAATCACAAACAATGACAAGATAAAGTATAGGAACGAGATAGAGAATTTAGTGTCTGGTATCAGGGCAACAACCTCGCCCACAATGTGAGCAAGACAAAGGAGCTTAGTTATCGACTTCAGGAAGCATGGTGGAGTACATGCCCAAATTAACATCAATGTTGACGGAGTGGTTCTTGGTTCTTGGTCCTTCAAAATATTCCAAATGGAATTTAAACTGTAGGTGGTGGGGTGGGAATGATTGAGAGCTTAAATTTCTTCATGTAAATATTACCAATGATCTGCCATGGACCAACCACATTCAAGCATTTTAAGCATTTATATTTTAAGATGTGAGGAATTTAATCGAAGCTGCTTGTCACTATCATTTACTATGTGTATATTTTTCTGCATTCAACTGGTTGCACACAACTATTGTAAGCTAATGATGTAAAGAAATAAGCACTAAAAAAATATTTTGCAGTTGAGTACAATTGGCCAGGTAATGCTGGACCTTGTTTGTATGTCTACAGTGCCACTTGTCTACAATGCCACTTGTCCAGAGTGCTCACATGCCAGATTTAATGCTCATCTTATGCCAGGCAGATCAAGTGAAATGATTTTGAGTGCATTTTGAAGCAGTGACCTGTAAATACAGTAACCAAGGGCAACATACTGTCAGAGAAAGATTTATTTGGAAAGTCTTTTGAAAGACTGTGATAAGTTGGCAACTTTTTTTGGAGAAGGTTGTGAGGAGTGGAGACCAAGATATTAGAAACAGCAGGCTGCTTGGTTCAACCAAGGTGTATTCACAATCAGTCTCATTGTAAAAAAATATTGCTCAAATGACACTATAGATTTTGCAATTTTCATGATCAGTGCCATAAAAAGTATTATTGTTGCTACCCTAATCCATTTTGTGCTTAATGCCTGAAATCGGCATGTTTCTGATGTAAAAGTGCATTGCCTTTTAATCATTGTGATTATGCTGCTTTTTTCCCCACTATAAAGTCTCAAAGCAGTGATTCCAATATTACATTTTGTGGTCCAACCAGGAATTATGTTAAAGGATTATTTTAGCTCATCATTACACCATAGTGTCATGTTTTGTACTTGTAATGATGAAATTGAGAATTCTGTTGGCTTTTATTACCCATCTGTAGTTGTTGCCATCTAGTACTTTTCTCTCTCAGCATTTTAGGCAAGTTTAGAAATCTTATTTCTTAGTATAATATCATGGTATAACTATTTAACCGTCAGGATTTATTTTAATTTTGCTTGTCATCTATCACGCAGGAGGGGAGGGGGCACTTCTAAGGTATTGTATTCAATATATGAAAATTTGAATATATGAAATATCAAAAATAATATTTTAATTTATTAGTTTAGTTTAGAGATAAGGCATGGAAACAGGCCCTTTGGCCCATCAAGTCCATGCCCACCAGCAATCACCGCATGCACTAGCACTATCTTACAAACGGGGGACAATCTGCAATTTTTATCAAAGGCAATTAACCTACAAACCTGTACGTCTTTGGAGTGTGGTTGAAACCGGAGCTGGCGGAGAAAAACTATGCAGTCACAGGGAGAACGTACTAACTCCGTACACACAGCACCCGTAGTCAGGATCGAACTCGGGTCTCTGGCGCTGCAAGGCAGCAACTCTACGGCTGCACCACTTTTCCGCCCCCAACATTAAACAAAAATGTTGAAATCATGTTAGAAAATTCAAAAATGAAAATGCATTAAACTAACTACTTTGGTACATACCACTTGCAGTTAGGATTTTGGCAAAAAAACTACAAACTGTTTTTGGTCACCATCCATCTATTCTGCAATCCTCTATTAATCCTTTGCCTCTATCCCAAGACACCAAACCACCAACCTGAAGGTGTCTCTTAAATTTCCTTTTGCATACCAGTCGAGCCTAACGTATGCAAATAGAAACACTTGCAGACATTTCCAGTGAAACCATTGTTTCTCTATGATGAACCTTTCCTCTTTAATACCCTGTTTTCTAGATCTGTGTTTCTAATTTCATATTTTGGCATGAAACTAGTCCAAAGTTCCAAGATTAGACTGGGTGTCACTAATCTTTTCCAACCCATTTACTGAGCTGAGTGAAAAGGTTCAAGATTTGAGAAGAATGCAGCAAAACTGATTCAACAGAAAAATTGCATGCACTGTGTCATTATTTCAGTGGGCTTTTTCCCAGCTCAGCTCATCCATATTTTAAAATGTTGGATCTGCCTGGGAAGTAATTTTGGTTTGCTTATCGAACTTTCAGTGTTATGTAGCTATAAAATATTAGTTAAGTTAATATAAGTTTTCACTACCGAACCTTGCATTTATATTACTTAAACAGACCAAGTTTCTTGGCACTTTACAAAACTTCAATGTATAAATGTTCAAATTGGAAAATGTTAAGAATTTGTTTCCACCTCAGGAAATGGCTTTAAAATAAGTGCAGATTATGCCAACTCACTGTCGTAATCTGATATTTTCTTCTTAGAGGAAGGGAATACAAAGCTATTCAGGAAAACATTACAATAAAATCATTTGCATGATTATAAGTTTTAGTACTTTTTGTAAGTTTTATTTCTTCCTATCAGTGTAATAAAATGCAGCAATAAGCTGTTTAAAATAGCTAAACTAGTGATCCATGATCACAGTGAATGGCAGTGCTGGCTCGAAGGGGCCGAATTGCCTACTCCTGCACCTATTGTCTATTGTCTAAACCTTTTTTATAAGATGCAAAGTGGTTAAGTAACTTACCTGTGAATTGATTCCTCAGATGTCGTGCTAAAGATTTTACAATCATTTACAATCATTTATATTTTGCAAAATCCAATCAGTGTGCTCATTTTAAACCTCAAGTGAATTAAACAACTGCATTAAGAATAACTGGCAATATCTGTTCCCACCTTTTCAAAGTGAATCATGAGACATTCATGGTTAATAATTTCAGTCACGGTGCACTTTCCAGCAGTTATTTTGTAGCTTGTATGAAGCATGGTAAAGAATGGAGCGAGAGAGAAAATGGGGAATTATAGACCAGTTAGCCTAGTGGTGGGGAAGATGCTGGAGTCAATTATTAAAGAGGTAATAACGGCACATTTGGATAGCAGTAAAAGGATTGGTCCAAGTCAGCATGGATTTATGAAGGGGAAATCCTGCTTGACTAATCTTCTGGAATTTTTTGAGGGTGTGACAAGTAAAATAGATGAAGGAGAGCCAGTGGATGTAGTGTATCTAGACTTTCAGAAAGCCTTTGATAAGGTGCCACACGGGAGGGTATGACATGGATAGAGAATTGGTTGGCAGACAGGAAGCAAAGAGTAGGAATAAACGGGTCCTTTTCAGAATGGCAGGCAGTGGCGAGTGGAGTGCCGCAAGGTGTGCAAGTGGTGTTCTATGGTGTGCAAGTAATTTTATAAATGATATGGGATTTCTACTTTAGGTCATTCATGCAAAGATTTCTAAATCTTTGGCTACTTTCAGGATGGAAAATAAATATTCTCCTAATCCTCCCTGGGCGTTGACCTCTCTACTGAAGAAAGTAGGTTGGTCTTATCCATTACATTGAGGAACCTCATAATTTTATATCTCTCAATTACATTTTCTCCAAGCTTAAAGAAGCTCGTGTAAGCTATCTTTCCTTGCATTCTCAAGTACTGATAGCAGTTGTGTAAATCCTTCCAGTAATGTGCTAAGAACTGTGTACAGCATTTTAGCTGTGGGCTAACTGGTATTTTATTGATTCTGGCACAAGCTCCTGTTCTTGTGTTTTGTGGCTCGGCTTATAAAGGAGAATGTCACGAGTGTTGCTTTAATCATATTCTGCATCTAGGGATCTCTCGTCATGCATTCTGAGGAGCTGAGGCACCTTGGAACACATTGAACAGAATTCTAAGTGAAAGGCTGCTTGTCTAAATTGCAGCCCTTGAAATAAAAGGGTCAGAATCAGCATCAATAAAAGACTGGCTCAAGGACAAAGCAGAGAACCTTAAAATGGTTGTTTGTCAGACAACGTTTGTAGGCAGTGGTGTTCCCATATAATGGCTTGGATTTGCAGATGACACCAAACCATGTGATAAGCTGAGAAGAGAATATTAATCAACTTCAAGGGGACTTAGTTTGGAATTTGGGCAAGTAAGAGGCAGGTGAAATTTAATAGCGAGCTGTGGAAATGATGTATTTTGTCAAAAAGAACAAAGATAACATTGATTAAATAGCAGCTCCAATGGTGTGCAGGAAGAAAGGCAGCAGGGTACCTTCATGCATAATCTTTGAAAATGACAAGAAATTGAGAAAATGGTTGGCAAAGCAAATGAAATCTTGTCCTTTAAATAGAGCTACAGGGTACAAAAGAAAAAGGGTATATTACTTACAAACATACTATTCAAGTGTAGACTATGCTGTTCAGGCCTATTTTGTAGGTTTGTAATGGCTGATCTGATTGTAATCTCAACTGAGCATTTCTGTTTATACAGAATAATCTTTCTGAGTTTCCTCTTCAGTGGGTAGTAAAGAGGAGCTCTAAAGATTTGTGACCCTCTGAGAGAAAATAGTTACCTCATTTAATCTCAAATGAACAATCCCAATTTTAAACATTGTCCCCTAGTTCTAGATATTTGCAAATTCTTCTAGACTAAGCATTGATATCAACAATTTCAGAAAATTACCCATTCCATCCCGGTAGTTTCATTTACAGCATTTAATGATGATACGAATGCCACAAATCAAGGCTTTACCAGAGTACGATAGTTACAATGGAAAATTAATGCTACTGAGTATCAATAATAAACATTAAGATACTTTATAAAAATAATTGAGAAGCTTCACACGTGGTGTATGATGGGGAGGTCAAAATAGCTGTGGATCCTGGCAGAGTTTAATATGTGTACAATTATGATGGGACTTATGGTCATAAACGTAATGAAAGCACATTTTTACATTGGCAATTCCAATTATAAATGTAGACAAATAAATTCCTGTGTTTTATGGGGAGTCAGGTAAGAATTAACAAACAAATCGTGACCAATGCATGATAACGCTGCCTGCTGATTATGAGTTTAATGTAAGAAAATAAATAAATTGTAAGCAAATTATTATTAGCAATGTAAGCAAATGTTTTATTCGTGAATACGATAGAAAATGGCTTAAGTCTATCCTCCCAACTGATGTTATCAAGATCTGTTCTTTGTTAGGGTGAAAATCATCAGCAATTGACTAAACCAAGGAAAACCAGCAAATTACAAACTTACTTTACTTTGGAACAGACCTTTTTTCAAGTTTCTATTGTGCTTGTGTAAAAGCATCATGCTGGAAGCTGGCCCACAAAATTAAATATGTCGATATGGATTAGTTACCAGCAAAGATAATAGAGCAGAGCAAAATAGACCACTCGACCCTAAAAACGTAGTGTGTCACGGCGCCTTTTTAGTAGGCAGAAACATTTAAAAAGAAAAATAACAAAAATCTGTGAATTGATAGATGAGATATATTCTGCATTTTTATGGTATCATCACACATACTGTTCCCACAAAACACTGATTACACTGCGAGAGGCATAGCGAGCGGCGGGTTTTGCTTACTAAAATGGCGGAAGTTACGCTCCTTTGCGTACTACACTTCAGTATAGGCGATTTTGACGGAGTGGTTCATCTTGCTCCTCTAGTATCTTTGGTTACCAGACATTTCCAGCATGTTGCACCCATTTTGTGGAAGGCTTCAGTGGGCACTTTTTTGAGAAATAATAAGGTACTTAATTTACTTTAAATAATGACCATATCGAATGAACCAGTGAGTGGTTGTAGGTTTTAAAGGACATGTGCGGGGCAAGTTTTTTACACAGGCTGATGGATACTTGGAGCGTGCTGCTAGAGGTAGTGATCGAGGCAGATATGAAGGTGACATTTCAGAGGCTTTTAGATGGACACATGCAGAGAATGGATGTTTATGGATTATATATTGGCAGATGAGATGAGATTATTTTGGCATCATGTTTGGGACAACGTAAGCTGAAGGGCCTATTCCTGTGCTGTACTTTTCTATGTTCAAGTACCATAGATTTAATTAATTTTCAGTTAAGAGTTGGTTGTTAACAATAGTGGATTTCGTGATTAAATTCTTTTTCAGATGCATTAATAAATTTATTACCACTTAAATGCACAAAGATATATTAATGCTGGATAAATGGATTCTTAAGATATCAAAATGCATTGGTTCAAGAAAATTTTAACCTTGAGTAGAAACTAGGGCAAAATAATTTATTATGATTGGTGTAATTTGAAGTGTTTATACTAAGATTACTTATGCACACACTGCTGAAACTAACCCCAATGAGATTGTGAAACAATTGTGAACAGATTTTAATTTCTCTTGAATTTCCACCAGATAGTTTGTATCCAAATATTCCCCATTAAACAACATAATGTATTTTGATCAGTCTGAAGAAGGGTCTCGACCCGAAACCCTTCCTTCTCTCCAGAGATGCTGCCTGTCCCGCTGAGTTACGTTTTGTGTCTACCTTTGATCAATTGAATATTGATTGATTGAATACAACATGGAAACAGGCCCTTTGGCCCACCAAATACACACCGGCCATTGATCGCCCTTTAACATTTTTTCGATGTTACCTGACTCTTGTATTCACTCCCTGCACACTAGGGGCAATTTACAGTGACCAATTAGCCTACAAACCTGAACGTCTTTGGGATGTGAGAGGAAACCGGAACATCGGGAGGAGTCCCAAGCTGTCACAGAAGGTGCAAACTCAACGCAGACAGCACCCGAGGTCAGAATCGAACTCGGGTCTCGGGCACTGTGGGTAACAGCTTTTCCAATTGCGTCACTGTGCTAGCCCACTGCTATTCCGAGGATCTTGTGGAGGGAGGAACTGTAGGAAATCCACATTAACCACATTGTACTGGAGCCTACCAGAGAAAAGGCAATTCTGGATTTAGTGTTGTCTAATGAACCAGATTTGATAAGAGAACTGCTTGGAGGTAGTGATCATAATATGATTCGTTTTAATCTGCAACTTGAGAGGGAGAAGGTTAAATCGGAAGTGTCAGTGTTGCAGTTGAACAAAGGGGACTATGCAGTTGAACAAAGGGGACTATGGAGGCATGTGAGAGCAGCTGGCCAAGGTCGACTGGAGAGGGATCCTAGCAGGAATGACGGTGGAACAGCAATGGCAGGAATTTCTGGGCATAATCCAGAAGATGCATGATCATTTCATTCCAAAGCGGAAGAAAGATTCTAAGGGGAGTAAGAGGCAACCGTGGCTGACAAGGGAAGTTAGGGATGGAATAAAAATAAAAGAAAAGATGTATAACATAGCAAAGAGTAGCAGGAAGCCAATGACAATAGGTGCAGGAGGAGGCCATTCGGCCCTTCGAGCCAGCACCGCCATTCAATGTGATCATGGCTGATCATTCTCAATCAATACCCTGTTCCTGCCTTCTCCCCATACCCCCTGACTCTGCTATCCTTAAGAGCTCTATCCAGCTCTCTCTTGAATGCATTCAGAGAATTGGCTTCGACTGCCTTCTGAGGCAGAGAATTCCACAGATTCACAACTCTCTGACTGAAAATGTTTTTCCTCATCTCAGTTCTAAATGGCCTACCCCTTATTCTTAAGCCAGAGGATTGGGAAACTTTCAAAGGACAACAGAAGGTAATAAAACGGGCAATACGGGCTGAAAAGATGAAGTACGAGGGGAAGCTGGCCAAGAATATAAAGAAGGACAGTAAAAGCCTCTTTAGGTATGTTAAGAGAAAAAGATTATCAAAGGCAAATGTGGGACCCGTGAAGGCAGACATGCGTGAAATTATTATGGGTAACAAGGAAATGGCAGAAGAGTTGAACAGGTACTTCGGATCTGTCTTCACTAAGGAAGACACAAACAATCTCCCAGATGTACTAGAGGACAGAGGATCTAGGGGGATAGAGGAACTGAAACAAATTTGCATTAGGCGAGAAATAGTATTGGGTAGACTGATGGGACTGAAGGTTGATAAATCCCCAGGGCCTGATGGTCTGCATCCCAGGGAACTCAGGAAGGTGGCTCTAGAAATAGTGGACACATTGGTGATCATTTTCCAATGTTCAATAGATTCAGGATCAGTTCCTGTGGATTGGAGATAGCTAATGTTATCCCACTTTTCAAGAACGGAATGAGAGAGAAAACGGGGAATTACAGACCAGTTAGCCTGACATCAGTGGTGGGGATGATGCTGGAGTCAATTATTAAAGAGGTAATAATGATGCATTTGGATAGCAGTAAAAGGATAAGTCCAAGTCAGCATGGATTTATCAAAGGGAAATCATGCTTAACTAATCTTCTGGAATTTTTTGAGGATGTGACAAGTAAAATGGATGAAGGGGAGCCAATGGATGTAGTGTATCTGGACTTTCAGAAAGCCTTTGATAAGGTCCAACACGGGAGATTGGTGAGCAAAATTAGAGCACGTGGCATTGGGGGTAGGGTGTTGACATGGATAGAAAATTGGTTGGCAGACGGGAAGCAAACAGTAGGAGTAAACGGGTCCTTTTCAGAATGGCAGGCAGTGGCGAGTGGAGTGCCGCAAGGCACGTGTTGGGGCCGCAACTATTTACCATATATATTAATGATTTGGATGGAGGAATTAGAAGTAACACTAGCAAGTTTGCAGTTGACACAAAGTTGGGTGGCAGTGTGAACTGCGAAGGGGATGTTAGGAGTTTGCAGGGTGACTTGGACAGGTTGAGTGAGTGGGCAGATGCATGGCAGATGCAGTATAATGTAGATCAATGTGAGGTTATCCACATTGGCGGCAAAAACAAGGAGGCAGATTATTATCTCAATGATGTCAGGTTAGGTAAGGGGGAAGTGCAGCGAGACCTGGGTGTCCTTGTACACCAGTCATTGAAAGTTGGCGTGCAGGTACAGCAGGCATTGAAGAAAGCTAATGGCATGTTGGCCTTCATAACGAGAGGATTTGAGTATAGGAGTAAAGAGGTTCTTCTGCAGTTGTATAGGAGTACACATCTGGAGTATTGTGTACAGTTTTGATCTCCTAATTTGAGGAAGGACATCCTTGTAATTGAGCCAGTGCAGCGTAGGTTCACGAGATTGATCCTTGGGATGGCGGGACTGTCATATGAGGAAAGATTGAAAAGACTAGGCTTGTATTCACTGGAGTTTAGAAGGATGAGAGGGGATCTTATAGAGACATATAAAATTATAAAGGGACTGGACAAGCTAGATGCAGGAAAAATGTTCCCAATGTTGGGGGGGTCCAGAACCAGGGGCCACAGTCTTAGAATAAAGGGGAGGCCATTTTAAAACTGAGGTGAGAAGGAGCTTTTTCACCCAGAGAATTGTGAATTTGTGAAATTCTCTGCCACAGAAGGCAATGGGGGCCAAATTACTGGATGGATTTAAGAGAGAGTTAGATAGATCTCTGGGGGCTAGTAGAATCAAAGGATATGGGGAGAAGTTGGGCACAGGTTACTGATTGTGGATGATCAGCCATGATCACAATGAATGGTGGTGCAGGCTCGGAGGGCTGAATGGCCTCCTGCACCTATTTTACAGACAATAGACAATAGGTGCAGGAGTAGGCCATTCGGCTCTTCGAGCCAGCACCGCCATTCAATGTGATCATGGCTGATCATTCTCAATCAGTACCCCGTTCCTGCCTTCTCCCCATACCCCCTGACTCCGCTATCCTTAAGAGCTCTATCTAGCTCTCTCTTGAATGCATTCAGAGAATTTGTCTCCACTCCCTTCTGAGGCAGAGAACTCCACAGATTCACAACTCTGACTGAAAAAGATTTTCTATGTTTCTATGTAATCAGGAAAAGCTGTTAGGTAAACTGTTGGGACTGAAGGCAGATAAATCCCCAGGGCCTGATGGTCTGCATCCCAGAGGAGGTGGCCCTAGAAATCGTGGATGCATTGGTGATCATTTTCCAATGTTGTATAGACTCTGAATCAGTTCCTGTGGACTGGAGGTTAGCTAATGTTACCACAGTTTTTTAAGAAAGGAGGGAGAGAGAAAACACAGAATTATAGACCGGTTAGCCTGACATCAGTAGTGGGGAAGATGCTGGAGTCGATTATTAAAGATGTAATAGCAGTGCATTTGGAAAGTAGTGACAGGGTCGGTCAAATGGATTTATGAAGGGGAAATCATGCTTAACTAATCTTCTGGAATTTTTTGAGGATGTAACAAGTAGAATGGATAAGGGAGAGCCAGTGGATGTGGTGTATCTGGACTTTCAAAAAGCCTTTGACAAGGTCACACACAAGAGATTAATGTGCATAATTAGAGCACATGGTATTGGGAATAGGGTATTGACATTGATATAGAACTGGTTGGCAGACAGGAAGCAAAGAGTAGGAATCAACGGGTCCTTTTCAGAATAGCAGGCATTGACTGGTGGAGTGCTGCAAGGCTAGTGCTGGGACCCCAGTTATTTACAATATATATTGACGATTTAGGCAAAGGAATTAAATATAACATCTCCAAGTTTGCGGATGACACAAAGCTGGGTGGCAGTGTGAGCTGCGAGAAGGATGCTATGAGGCTGCAGAGTGACTTGGATAGGTTGGGTGAATGGGCAGATGCAGTATAATGTGAATAAATGTTAGGTTATCCACTTTGGTGGCAAGAACAAGAAGGCAGGTTATTACCGAATAGTGTCAGATTAAGAAAAGGGGAGGTGCAATGAGACCTGAGTGTGCTTGTACATCAGTCACTGAAAGTAAGCTTGCAGGTACAGCAGGCAGTGAAGAAAGCAAATGGCATGTTGCCGTTCATAGCAAGAGGATTTGAGTATCGGAGCAAGGGGGTCATACTGCAGTTTTACAGGGTCCACACCTAGAGCATTATGTGCAGTTTTGGTCTCCTAATTTGAGGAAGGACATTCTTGCTATTGAGGGAGCGCAGCGCAGGTTCACCAGGTTAATTCCTGGGATGGTGGAACTGACATATATTGAAAGAATGGATCGACTGGACTTATATCCACTGGAATTTAGCAGGATGAGAGGGGATCTTATCGAAACATATAAAATTCTTAAGGGATTGGATAGGCTAGATGCAGGAAAAATGTTCCCAATGTTGGGGGAGTCCAGAACCAGGGATCACAGTGTAAGAATAAGGGGTAGGCCATTTAGGACTGAGATGAGGAAATACTTCTTCACCCAGAGAGTTGTGAATCTCTGAAATTCTCTGCAACAGAAGGCAGTGGAGGCCAATTCACTGGATGTTTTTAAGAAAGAGTTAGATATAGCTCTTAGGGCTAATGGAATCAAGGGATATGGGGAGAAAGCAGGAACGGGTTACTGATTTTGGATGATCAGCCATGATCATATTTAATGGCGATGCTGGCTCAAAGGGCTGAATGGCCTACTCCTGCACCTAGTTTCTATGTTTCTATTCTAAATCTGGATTTTTATGACCCTGCAATTTGCAGATGTTTTATGCTCATTTAAACAATTTAATTTAATTATGTTATCATTGTTCACACTGAAAGAAAAGCTCATGGGATATGCTACTCTATTAAAGTATTATTTAAAAAGAAAATCGTAAATTCTGCATTTGACTCGCCTTAATCCCAAAGATAGCAACTTTTAAACTTGTCCTTTTTGTCGGCGAATTTAGGCTCTTGACACTTGCCGTCTAGTTTCTTTAATTTAATAAGTACCGTTTAATTCTCGGTGGATAATATTGGTACATTCTGTCACTATGGTTTCTGTTTGCTTTCATTTGTGATGTCAGAATTTTGTGTCTTTATGATTTCAACATTTGTTTTGTTTTGTATTTGTAAGCCATACTCAGAGTTATGTTATTCATGATTAAATGCATTTCTCCATGTTATTCTTCAAAAGGATGATCCATGCTTAGTTCTATTTCTACATTTGATTACCTGACTAATATTGAATTCAGTTGGAAACCTCTAGATAGAAACTTGCAGTCTGCCTTCTTTATAATAAGTATTATTATAACTGTTTAGTCACGAGTTATTCAGCACTGAAGCAGCTCTATTAGCTGTGTCGCTATACTACCCGCACATACTAAAATGTTTAATATTTCGAGAAAATATCATAATTGAACAACGCACCATTTGGGAAAGGGACCATATGGATCATCATGAAGGTCACTTTTATTTTACCCCATGTTGCTTGTTGACATGTTAACTGTTAGCATTTAAATACTACCAAAATCAATCATTTATCTTGTTGCGGTGTTCAAATTTTCCCCAGAATGCTGTTACATTTTTAAAAACCAGATGGTTCCTTCTCTCTTTGAATAGGTGAATTTCATTTAAAGAGGAACAGGGAGTCAATTCGTTGTCTAACACAGAAAGTGCCCCTATGGCCCACTGCATCTGTTCTGACCATCATGATCTCAACATTGAATATTCTTCTTTACAGAAGGCCTTTGATAAAGTCCCATCTAAGACATTAATGTGGATAATTAAAAGTGATACACTAGCATGGGTTGAAGGTTGGTTGTCAGCTAGGGAACAGAGAGTAAGAATAAATGGGTCATGCAGTGCCAGACAGTGATTAGTGAGATATCCAAGGGATCCGAATTTGGACCCCATCTATTCATATTTGGATTTGGATTTGGATTTGGATGAGATAACAGATTGTCTTTTTTTAAAGTGTCTGACTGCTATAAAACCTGTTATGGTCAAGAGTTGTGAGGAAGATACAAAGAGACTTCAAAGCAATTTGGAATAGGGCCCTAGTGAGACCGCACCTTGAGTACGGTGCAGTTTTGGTCTCCAAATTTAAGGAAGGATATTCTTGCTATTGAGGGCGTGCAGCATAGGTTTACTAGGTTAATTCCAGGAATGGCGGGACTGTCATATGTTGAAAGACGAGAGCAGCTAGGCTTGTATACACTGGAATTTAGAAGGATGAGAGGGGATCTTATCGAAACATATAAGATTATTAAGGGGTTGGACACGTTAGAGGCAGGAAACATGTTCCCAATGTTGGGGGAAGTCCAGAACCAGGGGCCACATATTAAGAATAAGGGGTAGGCCATTTAGAACGGAGATGAGGAAAAACTTTCTCAGTCAGAGTTGTAAATCTGTGGAATTCACTGTCTCAGAAGGCAGTGGAGGCCAATTCTCTGAATGCATTCAAGAGAGAGCTAGATAGAGCTCTTAAGCATAGCGGAGTCAGGGGGTATGGGGAGAAGGCAGGAACGGGGTACTGATTGAAAATGATCAGCCATGATCACATTGAATGGTGGTGCTGGCTCGAAGAGCGAATGGCATACTCCTGCACCTATTGTCTATTGTCTATTGAAAAGTTAAGTGAGTAGAAATATGTGGTAGATGCAATATAAACGAGACAATTGTGAAGTTTTACATTTTGTTTGAAAAAACAAAGTATCATAGGAACTGGGAAATGCCCATGTGTAAAACAATCAGGGTGTCCTAATACACCCATCACTGAAACCAAAGATCTAGACGCAACAAATGGCTAAGGAGACAGATGGTATGCATGCCTCCCTTGCAAGATGTTTTGAGTATGGGAGCAAGGATGGCTCATTGTAATTAATCAGGGGCTTGGAGAGACCCCACGTGGAATATTTAAGCCATTTTGGTCTATAACCGAAGAGTACATTTTCATGGATGGAATACAATGAAGGTACATCAGAGTGTTTCTTGGGATGACAAACTATCATAGGAGAAATTGGGTCAATTAGGCCGGCATTCACTCAAGTATGGAGGAACAAGAAGAGATCCCATTGAGATGTTAAAAAAATTGAGTTGGCTGTACAGCTGGATGTCTCCCTTGGAAGGGAGATCTAGAACTGGAAGCGGGGTATTGGGATACTGTTACTTAGGATTGTGATGAGAAATTTCTTCAGTCAGAGAATGATGAACCTATAGGCTTCCCCAACCCAGAACATAATGGAGGTCGCCATTATTTTTGAAAATCTTACTAAACAAATAACTTTTATGGTGAGTCTGAAACTCTCTAGCCCCCAACCCCCCTCCCCCACACTTTTCTGTTGTCACAATTGTTTTTTTATAATGCAATTTGTTATTACACAAATTTTCTTGGCACACAACTATTGTATTGTCGTAGAACTACTTGTAGTCCATCAGCTTATTTGGTTAGTTCCGTTTATTAATATCACAGGTATAGTGAAAAAATGATTTCCCTCTGTTAATCAATATTATACTTCTGTTAGTTCAGTAAGTCATCTGCCAAAAATCTGTCAGGAGCATTTTCCTTATACCTTGCATAAGCATCTTAAGGAAATTTAAAAATAGTTTCAGAGCACACAACAGCATTTTACTAAGAAAGTGAAAATATTTGTACAACATTAGTATGTCATTAAGATGGAAATGGTGCAGAGAAAATTTACAAGGAAGTTGCCAGGAATCGAGGACCTGAGCTTATAGGAAGAGGTCGGGCAGGCTAGAACTTTATTCCTTGGAGCGCAGGAGGTTAAGGGATGATCTTAGAGGTGTATAAAATCATGAGGGGAATAGGTAGGATGAATGATTTTTTTTAACCAAGAATAGTGGAGTGAAGAACCAGAGAACATAGATTTACAGTGAGAGGGGGAAATGTAATGGGAACCTGAGGGGCAACTTTTTCACATAAGGGGGTAATGGATATGGATAGGAGAGGTTTAGAGGATATGGGTCAAATGCAGGCAAATGGGACTTGCGTAGATGAATCATCTTGGTTGGCATGGGCAAGCTGGGCTGAAGGGCCTGTTTCCATGCTCTTGGTGTTTGTACTTTGCAGCTGGGTGCTCCAGTATATGGCTGCTGTGCGTTGTGCAGCCTGTCTTATACGTTGGGTTTTGCTATGTTTACAGCCATTCTGATTGTGCTTCACTTCGTGCTGCAGGAGGTCCTGAAGCAACTGCAGGGTAGCATTGAAGACGAGGCTCTGGCTCTGGCTTCTGCTGGACAGATTGATCTACTAGAACGACTAAAAGGTAAGTCTTGTAGCCAATACATACACAAAACATTTTATTGCACTTTCAGTTTCATAGCCATTGAAATATATGGCTTTGATATTATAAAGGAAGCTTTGGTGGTATTTTTCTGATTATTTTTGAAAAGATCTGACCAATAACACATGAGAGATAATTTGTCAGTTTCCTCATCTGATCTTGGTTTTGTCTGGGATCTCCAATTATGTTTGGATATCCACAGTTTTTGCAGTGCCTACGCCACATTTTTCTCCCAATTAGCAGTTTCAATCTGAGTATGGAAACTATTTTAATGAATTTAGAAAGATACTACCTTTGATTTTGAGTGTGTTGTTTACATTATATTAATAATGGAGAGAGTGGAGAATTTGAGGTTTAAATAGCTGGAATACACTTTGCAAGTTTCAGAGTTGCAAGCTGATTGTTTTTGTTGCTTGACTGCTATCTGTTTGTGCCATATCCTGTAGCACCAGAATGGATCAAATGAAAATTTTTACTGCTCACATATTGCTACAAGGCAAATTTTCAATGGCTGCTGTATTATGTCCTCTGCAAATTTGCTCTTGTGAAATTTATCTCTTTAGGCAAATAGATCCACCGTTACTTAGCAGCTCCTTCAATGATTTGCATTACTTTCTTCATTTTTTTCAGTATTGCAGTGTGGAAAATTTAAAATGAAAATAGTATTTATCAAATTATAGTCCCCCATCATTGCTCCGCCAGTGCTTGACGCAACTTGCTGCCATCTTATGCTCTCATACCACTGCTGTGTAAAGTTCTGAAGATCTTGTCAAATCTTGTCCTCAAATAGTTTTTCTCAGTTCTTTATGGTCTTGCCACAGCCTCATTGTTGTATCTCAATGATGCTAGAATGCCTTTGAGAGATTAGGCGATTTATCACAAAACATCTGGTTACAGCCTTTAGTTCAGTTTAGTTTATTGTCACGCGTACAGTGAAAAGCTTTTTGTTGCGTGCTAACCCAGTCAGCAGAACGACAATACATGATTACAATCAATCCATTTACAGTGGATAGATACATGATAAGGGAATAACGTTTAGTGCAAGGTAAAGCCAGCAAAGTATGGTCAAAGATATAAAGAGATAGATGGTAGTTCAGCCCTGCTCTCTGGTCGTGGTAGGATGATTCAGTTGCCAGCTAAAAACAGCTGGGAAGAAACTGTCCCTGAATCTGGAAGTGTGCGTTTTCACACTTCTGTACCTTTTGCTTGATGGGAGAGGGGAGAAGAGGGAGTGGCCAGGGTGTCACTCGTCCTTGATTACGCTGCTGGCCTTGCCGAGGCAGCGTGAGGTATAAATGGAATCAATAGAAGGGAGGTTGGTTTGTGTGATGGCCTGGGCTGCATCCACAATTCGCAACAATTTCATATGGTCCTGGATGGAGCAGTTCCCAAACCAAGCAGTGATGCATTCCGATAAAATACTTTCCATGGTCCATCTGTAGAAGTTGGTGAGAGTTGTAGGGGACAATGCCAAACTTCCTAAGCGTTTTAAGGAAGTAGAGGTGTTGATATGCCTTCTTGGTCGTTGCTTCAATATGGGTGGTCCAGGAGAAGTAGTTGGTGATATTGACTCCGAGGAATTAGAAGTTTTCAACCATCTCTACTTCGGCACCATTAATGCAAACTGGGGTACGTGTACGGCTTTGCTTCCTGAAGTCTTGCTGACGTTGAGAGAAAAGATGACACAAAAAGCTGGAGCAACTCACTGGGACAGGCAGCATCTCTGGAGAGAAGAGATGGGTGACGTTTCGGGTCTAGACTCTTCTTCAGACTGAGAAAGGTTGTTGTCTCGACACCAAGACACGAGGTTCCCATTCTCTTTCCTGTACTCCGTCTCATCATTATTTGATATCCGGCCCATAATGGTGGTGTCATCTGCGAATTTGAAAATTGAATTAGATTTGTACATGAATGTGCAGATGTGGGTGTACAAGGAGTAAAGAAATGGGCTGAGAATGTGTTCGTGCGGAACCTTGCCCATTGTTAATACAGTGCCCTCCATAATGTTTGGGACAAAGACCCATCATTTATTTATTTGCCTCTGTACTCCACAATTTGAGATTTGTAATAGAAAAATTCACATGTGGTTAAAGTGCAATGTCATGCAAATGAAAATAGTCATGTTTAGTATTTTGTTGCATATCCTTTGCATGCAATGACTGCTTGAAGTCTGCGGTTCATGGACATCACCAGTTGCTGGGTGTCTTCTCTGGTGATGCTCTGCCAGGCCTGTATTGCAGCCATCTTTAGTTTATGCTTGTTTTGGGGGCTAGTCCCATTCAGTTTGCTCTTCAGCATACAAAGGCATGCTCAATTGGGTTCAGATCGGGTGATTTCACTACCTGAAGCTGTGTGACTCCAATGTCACTTTCCATGACAACACATCTTGGATGTTGCAGCTGACTGAGGTTGCTTCATTGTCGGAGAATTGTGAATTGTAGCCAAGCAGCGTTACTCTTTACATCAGAGGTGGTCATTAATGAAGCATCTGACAAAAATGGTGTGAGTGAGGAAGACATCCTTGACAATCTCTAAGGGTATAATGACAGTTTTCTGATTACCATGGTCATTTTCCTTTCTATTAGTTGTGATTCCAGCCATTGGAGGACCTACGTTTTATTTTGACTTATTTCTCTATTCCTCTGCAGAGAGTGCTTTAGTCTGATAACAGTGGATGCTGGTATGCAGTGGTAAAATGTTTGTGTGCTCAAGGTGTGACAGGAATGAGAGAGGGTTTTTTGCAAATTGAACCCCATGCTTTATTTGATTATATTAAGATAGTTTTCTCATTAGTAACTATACAAGATAAATATTTGTGCTTTATTAGGATCTAGGTAAAAGTTGAGGAGGAAAGGTAGTTTGATTGATTGTCAACCCCAATCCTTTGCTGGAAAGCCTTTAAAGAAACTCCTCAATGTACAACAGTATATTCAAGCCAAACACAAGTTCAACAGGTTGTATAAAGAGAAAAATACCACTGGGGGCGGCACAGTGGTGCATCAGTTAGTCGCTGCCCTAAAGCACCAGATTGGGGTTCGAACCTGACTATTGGTGCTCTCTTTACGGAGTTTGTGTATTCTCTCTGTGACTGCGTGGGATTTCTCTGGGTACTCTGGTTTCCTCCCACATTCCTAAGACGAGCATGCTTGTAGGTTAATTGGCTTCTGTAAATTGTCCCTGGTGTGTAGGATAGAACTAGTGTACGGTGATCGTTGGTTGGCGTGGACCTGGTAGGCCAGAGGTCCTGTTTCAAGTTGTATCTCCAAACTAAACTAAACAGAGTGTAGAATATAGTGTTACAACATTATAGGGTTACAGCTCCAGTGAAAGCGCAGATAAAAAGTCCAAGGGCTACAATAAGGTAAGTGTATAGTTCATAAGTCACAGGAGCAGAATTAGGGCACTTGGCTCATTGAGTCTACTCTGCGATTCAGTTATGGCTGATCTATCTTTACCTTTCAACTCCATTCTCCTGCCTTCTCCCCATAACCATTGAAAACCTTACTAATCAAGAATTTGTCCATCTCTGCTTTAAAAATACCAAATGATGGCCTCCACAGCCATCCTTGGCAATGAATTCCACAGACTCGCCACCCTCTCACTAGAGAAATTTCACGTCATCTCATAACTTTATTCTGATGCTGTGGCCCCTGGTCCTAGATTCTCCCCCTAGTGGAAACCTCCTTTCCACATCCACACTATCCAGGTCTTTTGCAATTCGGTAGGTTTCAATTAGGTCCCCCCTCATCCTAAACTCCAAGAGTACATGCTCAGTGCCATCAAACGCTCAACATACGTAACCCAATAATGCTTGGGATCATTCTCATAAACTATCTCTTCTCAGAAATGGGACACAAAACTACTCACAATATTCCAAATGCTGTTTATAAAGGATTAGCATTACATCCCTGTTTTTATGTTCTAGTCCTCTCAAAATAATTGCTAACATTGCATTTGTCTTCCTTATTACCGATTCAACTTGCAAATTTATCTTTTGGGAATCCTGCACCAGCACTCCAAAGTCCATTTGCATCTCCGAATTCTGAATCCTTTCTTCATTTAGAAAATAGTGTAGACCTTTATTCCAACTACCAGAGTGTATGGCTGCACATTTTGCTCCGCTGTATTCTTTCTGCCACTTCTTTGCCCACTCTCCCAACCTGTCCAAGTCCTTCTGCAGAATCCATGCTTCCTCTACACTACCTGCCTCACCAGCTATCATCCTATAATTTACAAACTTGGCCACAATCTCTCCCTCATTGTCAACAAGATAAAGGAGCTAGTTATTGTCTTCAGCAAATAATTTGGTCAGCATTGACAGTGATGTGGAGATAGCTGAGAGTTTCAAGTTCCTTGTCGTAGACAAGACCAACAATTTATCCTGCACCAACCACATTGATGCTGCATTCAAGAAAGTACACCAAGGTCTCTATTTCCTCAGTGGGCTGAGGAAGTTCAGCAGGTCTCCAAAGAGTAAGCAACCGGGATAGCACACAACAAAAGCTTTTCACTGTACCTTGGTACACGTGACAATAAACTAAACTGAACACTGGACAAAGCCTTCAATTCACTCATATAAATCATTGTTAAACAATTTGAAGAGCAGTGGTCCCAGCACCGAGCCTTGCAGAACACCACTAGTCATTGGCAGATAACCAGAAAAGGCCCCCTTGATTGCCACTCTTTGCCTCTACTTTCCAGCCAACCTGCTATACATGCTATCCATGCTAGTATCTTCCCTCTGATACCATGGCTCTCATCTTCCTTAACAGCCTCATATGCAGCATCTTATCAAAGGCCTTCTGAAAATCCAGGAAAACCACATCAACTGACTTTCCTTTGTCTATCCTGCTATTTACTTGCATGAGATGAGGAGAAATTTCTTTAGTCAGAGGGAGGTGAATCTGTGGAATTCTTTGCCACTGAAAGCTGTGGAGGCCATGTCAATGGATATTTTTAAGGCATAGATAGATTCTTGACTAGTTCAGGTATCAGAGGTTATGGGGAGAAGGCTGGAGAACGGGGTTAGGAGGGAGAGATAGATCAGCCATGATTGAATGATCCTCACCTTCTCCATCATGGTCTGGTTTGGCTCAGCCACCAAGGACGACATCCGGAGGCTGCAACGGATCGTTCACACAGCTGAGAAGGTTGTTGGCTGCAACCTTCCCCCCATTGACGAACTGTGCACTGCAAGGGTCAGGAAGAGAGCGGGCAAGATCATCTCTGACCCCTCTCAACCTGGCCACAAACTCTTCGAAGCACTTCCCTCTGGAAGGCGACTCCGGACTGTCAAAGCAGCCACAGCCAGACATAAAAACAGCTTTTTCCACGAGTGATAGTTCTACTCAATAACCAAAGTCTGTAGTCTCTTTTTTGCTCTGGTTTATTTTCACCCACACGTTTAGACCGTAATGTTGTATCCTTATTGTTTTGATGTGGTTATGCTTTATTCTTAATTGTTAACTGTATGTTTGTGTTGTCATTTGTGAGCGGAGCACCAAGGTACATTCCTTGTATATGCATACTTGGCCAATAAACTTATTCACTTGATGGACTGAATGGCCCAATTCTACTACTATCACTTATGAGCTTATCCTTGCAGGAAACTCTGGTGTTGCATAGATACTAGCTGATTAGCCATCAGCTTCAGCATCTTGCTGTAGGTAGACACAGACAAGGAGTGGTGGGTGTTCTGCTTGCAGAGCAGAGGCAGATCCATCATTGAAGCAGGCTGTTCAGAAAAAATCTTGGGGGTCATTTGTGCACCATACTTTTGCATCTATGAGCGGCTGGAACCACGGTTTGATTTTCATCTGGAAAAGACAGCATCTTTGACAGTGGGGTATGCCTTCAATAGTTTTGCTGTAAATTTTCAGCTAGGTTTTTATGCTCAAGTCTCTAAACTGGAACTTAAACGTACAATCTTCTGTCTCAGAAATGTAACTATCAAGAGAGCTATAGTTGATACGACTTTCAAAAGACATTGGAGATATTCCAAATGTGGGCAAATGGGGCTATCCCAGCTTGCCAGCTTGGTTGGCATGAACAAATTGGGCCCAGTGTCCTTGTTTCCATTCTGCAAGGCTCTATAATGCTCTTTAAGTCAGCAAGTGAAGGAAAGCTGACAGAACTTTAGGTCCCGCAAATTATTGAAATGCAGCTCTTGCTGCTTGGAATGTTTTCATATGAGAAACCCCTTTCCATGACAGCACAAGAAGTTTTATGATTTTTGAATGTACCTTCAAGATTTTTTTTTTGATCTCTGTTTGAAAATGACCTTTACTAATTTTCACCTGGTGAAAATGCAAGATGCATGTCAAACTAATTACACTGAATTTTAGGGGCAACCTGATTGGTTCATGCTGTTAGATTGATAAAGCTTGCAGGTTTGAATTGTGAATTTCATGAAGACTTTTTTGTTTGATTTCCTGCTCATTATTCATTCCTCAGTAGTATTACCAATTAAAAAAATCACAAAACGTATTAACCTGAACGCTGAAAATGAGACTCTTATTAGTAAACACTGAATTTGATTCTTGACAATGTGACCTCTTGAAAAATGATATCTTCCAATGAAATTACTGAAGTGCCAAGAAGGAAAACAGCTAGATGCAGGATTTGAAAATCTACAGTTAATTTCTACAATCTGCTTTCCATCTGTTTAATGTGTTTGCCCTTAGTGTGATCACAGCTGAGCCAAACTGTCACAGGTTGGGCGCCGAGATTCGGATAAATAATTTGGCAGTGTCATTAGTATTGGTAACATGTAGCAAGGTACAGTGAAAAACTTTGTTTGCATGCAATCCATTCAAATCATACTATCCATGAGCACATTCAAGTCAACATTCAGTAGTGCAAAGAGAAAACAGAATATAGTGTTGCAGTTTAATAGCAATGTTACAGAGAAGGGCTACAATTTTGTAGGTTGGGAGATTGGGATCACACCCCAGCTTATGGGAGGACAGTTCAGTAGCCTGATAACAGTGGGAAAGAAGCTAAGCCGGTGTTATCTACTTCCAAGCTGTTATGTCTTCTGCCTGACGGGAGAAAAGGTGCTTGACTATGTTGGCTACTTTTCTGAGGCAGCATGAAGTGTCAATGGTGGGCTGACTGGTCTGTGTGATGAACTGGGCTACATCAACGGCTCTCAGCAATTTCTAGTGCAAAACCAAGCTATTATGCTATGTTTGCTACTTTGCATATGTAGAAATTGGTAAGAATCATTGGAGAAATGCTTCTTCTTTCGTATGTCAACTACAACAATCAAAAATGGCAATTGGTGAGGTAAGTCTCTAATTGGGGTTTATCAAGTTGGGATAGTGGGCAGGGAGGTCCTGTCACAGCACATTCCCTTAGGACATGTTTGTTGGTCTGTACTTGACCACAAGGACAGAGGTCGGTGTCTGCAATGCCCCATCTTTTCATGTTGGCTGCGAAGCGACATACACCAGTTTGTAGCCTGTTCAATTGAACCCAGGCCTTCCTGTGGAGGTTGTTGCCTGGAGGGTGTGGTGACCAGGTCTCAAAGTATGGCTGGAGTCCTTTTGGAACAGTTAGTGCTGCATTGCTCACTGCATCCAGACTCTCCATGTATGGACACAGAGGCTTCTGTGAGCGCAACCATCACGGGGCCTCCTTCTCATAAAGAATGTCATGCAGAAGGTGGTTAGGCTGAGCAGCTTTCTGATGCAGTCGTCCACAGATGTTATCATGACGGGCTTGGGGTTGTTGAATCCCAGAAAGAAATGGTAAATGACACAGTGGGGTGCAGCAGATGCAGCCTGAGATGATCCTCATTGCTTCATGTAGGGGCACATCCCGTCTGCGAGTATGAGTACTTTGTGTCCATACCGGTGCACAGTATTCTGTGGGTGCATATGCTAGGGCCATTACCGAAGTTTTCAGGATGCACCCCAGTTTGTGCTAGCAAGGCACCTGACTAAGGATACTCTAGCACAAACTTTGCTCTTCAGCTTCATCCGATGGCTTTTGTAGGTGAGGCTGCGATCTAGTTTGACGCCAAGGTATGTGGGGTTTGGGTCAAAGTTGAGAAAGTTGACTGCACCTTAAGACGGTAGTTCGCCAGTTTATTTCTAAGGTGAAATATTGATGATACTGTCTTCGTGGTAGATAGCTTCAGCCTCCAGTTTTCCAGTTACCTACATATGGCACTCATCTCAGCAGAGAGCTTTTCTTCCACCTCCTTAAGTGGCAGATATTGTGAGGGCGACGTCATCGGCGTGCATGTACCGTTTGGCTGAGGTGGCTGGAAAGTCAGAAGTGTAGATGTTATACAGGGTCGGTGCAAGGACTGAACCCTGAGTGACACCATTCTTGAGTCTATGAGGTCGACTTCTTTGCTCGTAGCTAGTGCAGAGGACAAAGGATCTCGTGTACAGGAGCTCCATAATGAAGTCTGTCAGATGATTTGAGCTGAGCATTCTCTGGAGCTTCAAGTGAAGGCCTCAAGTCAAGTCAAGTCAAATTTATTTGTCACATACACATACACGATGTGCAGTGAAATGAAAGTGGCAATGCCTGCGGGTTGTGCACAAAAAGAATTACAGTTACAGCATATAAATAAAGTTAATAAGTTACTATTAGTGTCGACAAAAATTTAGTCTCTGGGGTTATAAAAGTTGACAGTCCTGATAGCCTGTGGGAAGAAGCTCCGTCTCATCCTCTCCGTTTTCACAGCGTGACAGCGGAGGCGTTTGCCTGATCGTAGTTTCTGGAACAGTCCGTTACTGGGGTGGCAGGGGTCCCTCATGATCTTACTTGCTCTGGATCTGCACCTCCTGATGTATAGGTCCTGCAGGGGGATGAGTGTAGTTCCCATGGTGCGTTCTGCCGAACGCACTACTCTGCAGGGCCATCCTGTCCTGGGCAGAGCTGTTCCCAAACCAGACTGTAATGTTGCCGGACAGGATGCTCTCTACAGCCCCAGAGTAGAAGCAATGAAGGATCTTCAGAGACACTCTGAATTTCCTCAGTTGTCTAAGGTGGTAAAGGCGCTGCTTAGCCTTACCCACCAGTGCGGCAATGTGCGTTGCCCACGTCAGATCCTCTGCGATGCGGACTCCCAAGTATTTAAAACTGCTCACCCTATCCACAATCGACCCATTTATCTCCAGTGGCGTGTACGTCCTTGGATGTTTAGCCCTTCTGAAGTCCACAATCAGCTCCTTTGTTTTAGTGACATTCAAGAGGAGGCTATTGTCCTGACACCAGAGTGCCAGATCAGCCACCTCCTCCCGGTAGGCCTTCTCATCGTTGTTGGAGATCCGGCCCACCACCACCACAGTGTCACCAGCAAACTTGATGATGGAGTTTGAGCTGAACCTGGCCCCACAGTCATGTGTGTACAGGGAGTACAGTAGGGGGCTAAGGACGCAGCCCTGGGGGGATCCTATGTTCAGGGTGAGGGAGCTAGATGTGTGTTCCCCCATCCTGACCACTTGGGGCCTGGCAGTGAGAAAGTCCAGGACCCAGGCACACAGAGGGGTGCTAAGTCCCAGTTCCAGCAGCTTCTCAACCAGTCTGCTGGGGACTATTGTGTTGAATGCTGAACGAAAGTCAATGAACAGCATCCTCACATAGCCCCCCTGGCTGTCCAGATGAGAGAGAGCGGTGTGTAGAACCTGGGAGACCGCATCATCCGTGGACCTGTTCGGACGGTATGCGAACTGTAGTGGGTCCATGTTGCGAGGAAGGAGGGCGCAGATGTGCTTCTTGACTAGCCTCTCAAAGCATTTCATGACAACCGAGGTTAGGGCCACCGGTCGGTAGTCATTTAAACACGCTGGAGAGGCATTCTTTGGCACCGGTACAATGATGGATCTTTTGAAGCATGCAGGGACCATGGACTTTGCCAAGGAGAGGTTGAATATCGTGGTGAGCACTGGAGCAAGCTGAGCAGCACAAGACTTTAGTACTCGCCCAAATATACCATCTGGGCCTCCAGCTTTCCTCGTGTTCACACGCGTCAGACCCCACCTCACCTCATGCTCGGACACCGAGAATGTGTGCACATCCCCGGCGGTGGATCCCCCTCCAGCCTCGCTAGCCAGCGCCCCTTCGGTGCTGTTTTTAGACGGCGAGCTGGTGGTGTTACCCGTCTCAAAATGTGCATAAAAAGAGTTCAGGTCATCAGCTAAGGAGGAGCCGGCACTTCCGGTTGAGGGGGTGCTGGACCTGTAGCTAGTTATAGTCCGTAGCCCCTGCCAAAGGCGCCTGGTGTCCTGCTGCTCCATCTGTGACTCCATCTTGTCCCGGTACCTCCTTTTTGCATCCTTCACTGCCCTTCGCAGTCGGTAGGACTCTCCCTTGTTGTCGTCCATGTTGCCGGATGCCAGGCCGGAGTTGTAAGCAGCGGTGCGAGCATTCAAGGCCACGCGAATAGACCTGTCCACCCAGGGTTTTTGGTTAGGGAAGATACTGACCCTTACCGTGGGGATGATGGTATCGGCTATTGTGGCAATGAAGTCCGTAACCGCTTCCGCAAACTCATTTACGTCTCTGGAACTTGCTTGGAACATGTTCCAATCGACTTCGCTCAGTGCATCCTGCAGCATGGCCTCTGAATGGTCAGCCCACCGCTTTACGTCCCTCGTCACTGTTGCTTCCCGTACTATCCGTTGTTTGTACTCCGGCAGCAGGAAAATGGCAGCGTGGTCAGATTTTCCAAAAGGAGGGAGAGAAACGGCCTTGTAGCCTTTCCTGAACGGCGTGTAGCAGTGGTACCAAACAGTATCGTATGTAGCAGTGAGGTCTAGGAAAATAGCACCAGTCACTTGCTTGTCGTTAAATGCCTGTTCGAAGGTTTGAGTGAGTCGCACAACTTGGTCAACTGTGGAACGCCCTTGTCGGAATCCGGCCTGGTTATGTGGTAAGAGCGGGTGGGAGCTGCTTTACGTCCTCGTCGTCCGCCCTGGGCAGTTCTACAGAACTGGCAAAATTTGCAGCAAAGTGTCAACTATGGAGAAATGCTGAACTATCTATGTCAGAGGAAGTAGAGTGCGTGGTCTGCTTTCTTGGCTGTATCTTCATTGTTGCTGGTCCAAGATAAACTTGGTTATATTTTCAATTAGGAACTTGAGGCTCTTGGCCATCTCAACTTTAGGACCATTGAAGTTGATCGGGGCGTGTACTCCACCTCATTAAAGAGCTACTTCGTCTTGTTGACATTGAGGGAGGCTGTTGTCTTGATACCATATTACTAAGCTCTCTGTCTCCTTCCTGTACTCCTTCTCATCATTATTTGAGATCCAGCCCAAGGCAGAGATGTCATCTGAAAACGTGCAGATTTAGTTAGAGTAGAATTTGGCCTACAGTAGGTAATATATGGGGACTGTAGGAAGGGGCTGAGAACATATCCTTGCAGGACACCATTGTTGAGAATTATTGGGGGAATGTTTTGTCGCCTATCCTCACTGACTGTGCTCTATGGGTCAGTAGTCAAGGACCCAGTGGCAAGGTGGGTGCTGATTCCTAGGTCCAGAAGTTTTGAAATAAGTTTGTTTGGTATTATGGTGTTATGAAGGCAGAGCTATAGTCAATAAATCAAAATCTGATGTAGGTGTAACAGGGAGTAGAAGTGGTCAGATTTTCCAAACTGGTTAGTGGAGCAGTAGGAGTCTTTGGTTGTGTAGCAGTATTCAAGGTTGTTTGGGCCTTTTGTGGGGAAGGAGACATGCTGATAGTATTTTGGCAGTACAATTTTGAGGTTGGCCTGGTTGACATCCCCAGATAATATGTATCATGCCTCAGTGTACTTTGTTTCAAGGCTATTATGTCACATATCGAGTGATATTATGTATTATTGGCTTTAGTACAGTTTGCTGCATGAGATCCAAATATGACACTTGGCTGAGTAATAACTCTTCTGATAAACATAAAAGAGATGCCACACCATCACATCTTCTAGATGCCAAATTGAAGAAGCTTCTGTTTATTTTCACGGTTGGACATAAATTATTTAATTGCATATTTCAAAAAGTTTTCCTTGTGGCCTGGACAACATGTAAGACTCAACTAAATCAGTTTTTCTGCCAATTAAAAATTTGGCTGATATACTTGCCAGTCTCATTTAATTGGTGACACTTCAAAAAAACTTAATTTGCTAGCACAGTCCTTTGTGAAGGATTGTGAGTTTTGCAAAGTAGAGCTATGGCTACTTAAGTAAATCTAATAAAATGCACATGTATTAGAGAGATGAACATGGTGAATATTTTTTCATAACCTGTAATTTCTTGAATTTGTGCTTTTTTTATTTTAGGCCTTTTAGACCACCTTGTTTGATGTAAATCAACTGAAGATTTAGATTATATTGTACTGTTTCTGTAAAAAATTAGCACTTCCTCTTTAACATAGGGGTTATAAAAAACCCATAAAATAGGGTCTTGTGTTATAAAAATGTCACCTGATCATTAATCATTCAACACACGAGTATTGACATCAGAGCATAAAATAATAGAAATATATGGCAGAGGGGGGTCGATTCTCTAACATCAGATAAATGTTACGTAGTCTACTACCACTCTCATAGTCTGTAAACCTGCATATAGTCATACAACATGAAGGCCGGCCCAACTTGCCCTTGCCGGCCAACATGCCCTATCTACGCTAGTCCCACCTGGCAGCGTTTGGCGCATATAATCCAAAACCAATCCTCCCATGTACCTGACAAACATTTAAATTCAAGGTTCAAGGTCTTTTATTGTCATGTGTACCAATTAAAGTACAGTGATATTCGATTTACCATACAGCCATACCATCTGCAGTCGGGGCGATCGAAACTCCCGCAGCCGGTGGTCGTACCTGCCTCAACTACCTCCTCTGGCTGCTCATTACATATACTTACCACCCTTTATGTAAAAAAAAATCGCCTCTCTGGTCCCTATTAAATCTTTCACTCCTCCCCCCCCGCCCCCTCACCTTAAACCTATGTCCTCTGGTTCTTGATTCTCCTGCTCTGATAGTTTAGAGATATAGCATGGCAACAAGCCCTTTGGCCCACTGAGTCCACGCTGACTGTCGATCACCCTTCATAGTAGTTCTATGTTACCCCATTTTCTCATCCACTCGCTATGCACTCAGGGTAATTTACAGAGGCCAAGTAACCTACAAATCACATGTTGTTGGGATGTGGTAGGAAACCGAAGCACCCGAAGGAAACCCACACAGTCACAGGGAGAATGTGTAAACTCCACACAGACTACCCGAGGTCAGGATTGAACTCTGGTCACTGGCGCTGTGTGGTAGCAGCTCTACCAAAGAAAAGTACTCTGGTCTATCCAGTTTGGCGTAACTGGTGCTGTAAATAGTTCCAGTATAACCTCGCTGAGCTTTTTTAAGCTTTGGCTAGTAAAGGAAGGCATTTATCTGAATGCCTTTTTAATGACCCTGTTGATCTGACTTACTGCCAAAGGCATGTGGGCAGACATTCCGAGGTCTCTCGGTGGTTCCTTCCTACACATTTTGTCTGCCCCACTCCAAAATCTACTCAAGATATGCCTACTTTTAAGAAGTTCTCTCTCCGACGAGAGTTCTGCAACATTCTCTCTTGCTGCACCCCCTCCGTGATTATTCCTGCTCTCCGACTCTACGATTGTTACTTTTTTGCATACCTTTCATTCATTTAATTTAGTTTAGAGATACAGTGCGGAAACAAGCCCTTTGGCCCACCAGGTCTGCGCCGACCAGCCATCCCCACACACTCCACACACTAGGGACAATTTGCACATACACCAAGCCAATTAACCTACATACCTGTACATCTTTGGAGTGTGGGAGGAAACCAAAGATCTCGGATAAAACCTGCGCGGTCACGGGGAGAACGTACAAACTCCGTACAGACAGCACCCGTAGTCTCCCGTGCTGCAAGCGCTGCAAGGCAGCACTCTACCGCTGCCCCACTGTGCCGTCCTATTTGTTCTATATCTATCGTTTCCCTTTCCTCTGACTCTTAGTCTGATAAAGGGTCTCGACCTGAAATGTCACCTTTTCCTTTTCTCCGGAGATGCTGTCTAACCCGCTGAGTTACTCCAGATTTTTGTGTCTCGGTATCCTGCCATTGATTATATGTTCCCCTACCCTATTGCTCCTACCTGAACACATTTCAACTCAAGAAGTCACAAAATGGTAGAGTAAACCAGCATGTCAGGCAGCATCTCCAGAGAGATAATGTTTCAAGTTAGAACCTATGTTCAGACTGATTGTAGTAGGGGGGAAAAAAGCTAGAAGAGAGGTGGGGACGGGATAAAGTGTGTCAACTGATAGATGGATATAGGCGTGGGGTGGGAGGAGGGGAGGGTGGGTTGATTGGCAGATGGTTGAACAAAGGCCAGAGATGAAAAGACAAAAGGTGCAAGATTAGGATGGAAGATGTATGAAATGTGAAGCCTGAGGAAGGAAAACAGGTGAAAAGGGATGGGGTGGGGATAGGGTGTGGGGAGTTTGTAGGTTAGTTACCTAAAGTTGTCCTGCTCCCATTTTTTTCCCAGCTTTCTTTCCCCATACTGCAATCTGCCTGAAAAAGGGTCCTGACCAAAAACGTCTGTTATCCAAGTTCTCCAGAGATGCTGCTTGACCCGTAACATACTTTGTGTCTTCTTTTGTAAACCAACAATTGCAGTTCCTTACATTTCAACTTTTCGAGACTAAATTCCATTTGCCACCTCACTGCCAAACTGATTAGTTTATTGATAATCTCATGCAAATTCAAATATTTGCCACCTTGCTGTCAATCACAGAATTAATAATCTGCAAACTTCATCATATATCATGCATTTAAATCTAGTTTGCTTTTTTTTGCTGTCTGGTTTCCTTACTGAAAGTTAAGCAAAGATGTAACAAAAACAGAAAGGATGATAGAACTCAGCCAATTTGGTAGCATCAGGGGGAAAGAGAAATAACATCAATTCAGGACAGAAACCTGCCATGTATCTTTTTTCACAATAATATGACTATGTGAGAACATATAACTGTTTATAATGTGTTTGTGTTATTCCTTTATCTGCTTTATGATGCTGGAATTTGTGACACTAATATATTTCTGTATGTTCAAGGTCATAAACAGCATCGAAGCCCAGAAAATGTAGAAATTGAACTTCAGATGCACCAAAAAAGCCAAACTATGTTTAATTGGATTCTGAGACTCATTTCCCGTTATTGCTACCGGTGTGCTTTGAGGAGAAGAAATGAAATCTAAAGTATGATTGATGCAAGAAAAGTTTCTAAGATTTCTAGTGCGACGTTATTGTAGAAGAATTAAGTTAATACATAGTTAATTACAGTATTTCACTCACCGGGTCTTTTCAATATTCAATTATTCCTCACTGAGACCAGAGATTCTTCATAGGGATCGGTGTTGGGTCCAATGTTGTTCATTATTTATATTAACAGTTTTGATGAGAGTGTAGGTGGCATGGTTAGTGGCTTGTGGATGACATTGCGGGGGCTGTGCGTGTCGTTTGCCTCGGTAGGGGTCGAGCTGCCTGTCCGTGGGTGCGGGGGGAAGAGAGGGGAAGTTTTTGTTGCCTCCATCACAGTGAGGGGGTGTTTGGAGTCACTGTGATGGATGTTTGTGTTGGGGTCGGGTGTCCTGTGTTCTTTTCTTTTTGCTGTATTTTGTGTGACTGCTGAAATTTCGCTCGGTGTTGTGCCGAGTGACAATAAAGTGTTGTTATGTTATGTTATGTTAAAATTGGTGGTCTGGTGGACATGGAAGAAATTATCTCAAATTTCACAGGGATCTTGATCAACTGGGACAATGGGCAGAGGAATGGCAGATGGAGTTTCATTCAGTCAAATCAGATGTATTGCATTTTTGACGAATAAACCAGGACACTATTTACACAGTAACTGGAAAGGCTCTGGGGAATGTTGTGGAGCAGAGAGACCAAGGGGTGTAGGTACATAGTTCCTTTAAAGTACCAACACAGGCTGACGGAGTAAAGACGATGTTTGGCATGCGTGCCTTCATCGGTCAGGGTATTGGGTACAGGAGTTGGGACATCATGTTACAGCTGCATAAGATGTCGTAAGACTTAATTTGGAGTACAAAGTGAAGGAAGGATGTCAATAAACAGGAAAAAGTTTTACATGAATGTTACTGGAACAAGAGGGTTTGAGTGGTAAGGAGAGGCTGGATAGGCTAGGACATATTTCCCTGGAATTAAGAAAGCTGAGAGGTGATCTTGGAGATATATATGTCATGAAGGGGATAGATAAAGTGAATAGCCAGTCTTTTTCCCCAAGGTAGGGGATTCTAAAACTCGAGGGCATAGGTTTAAGCTTAGAGGGGCAAAATTTCAAAGGTACCTGAGGGACAACTTTTTCACATGGATGGTGGTAGAAGAGAAGGATAGAAAATGGTATAGGCAGGTAGAATTAAGGTATTTTAAAGACATTTGGACAGGTACGTGGATAGGAAAGGGTTGGAGGGATATGAGCCAGAGCCAGGCAAGTGAGACTGGTTTAGTTAGGCAGCTTGATTAACATGGACGTTGGCAGGATGGCCTGTTTCTGTGCTTAGTAGCTCGATGACTCTGAGTCATCCAGTGTGGAAACAGGCCTTTCGGCCCAACTTGCCTACACCGGCCAACAATGTCCCAGTCCCACTTGCCTGTGCTTGGTCCATATCCCTCCAAACCTGTCCTATCCATATACCTGTTTAATTGTTTCTTAAACAATGGGATAGTCCCAGCCTCGACTACCTCCTCTGGCAGCTTGTTCCATTCACCCACCACCCTTTGTGTGAAAAAATTACCCCACAGATTCCTATTAAATCTTTTCCCCTTCACCTTGAACCTATGTCCTCTGGTCCTCAATTCCCCTACTCTGGGCAAGAGACTTTGCATCTACCTGATCTATTCCTCTCATAATTTTGTACACCTCTATAAGATCCCCCCCTCATCCTTCTGCGCTCCATGGAATAGAGACCCAGCCTACTCAACCTTTCCCTGCAGATCACACCCTCTAGTCCTAGCAACATCCTCGTAACTCTTTTCTGAACCTTTTCAAGCTGGACAATGTCTTTCCTATAACATGGTGCCCAGAACCGAACACTATATTCTAAATGCGGACTCACCAACGTCTTATACAACTGCAACATGACCTCGCAACTTCTACACCCAATACTCTGACTGATGAAGGCCAATGTGCCAAAAGCCTTTTTGACCACCTTATCCACCTGCGACACGACCTTCAAGGAACCATGCACCTCTGCTCTACAACACTACCCAGAGGGCCTACCATTTCCTGTGTTCTTCCTGCCCTTGTTCGACGTGCCAAAATGCAACACCTCATAGTTCTCTGTATTAAATTCCATAAGTTAAGACTAAGTTATTTAGTGGAAAATGGGGCAGATTTTCTCTGTCCCAAAATTCTGGTTGTGAGCCAATGTGCTACCCTGTTTGTTCCATCTTGGTTCCCAGCAGTCGTCTTTTCAAAATGCTGCAAATCTAAACTGACTAGAATTGCTGAAAGAACCCAACAGATACGGGCGGCGCAATGGTGGAGTTACTGATTTACAGCGCTAGACACCCAGGCTCAATCCTGATTACAGGTGCTGCCTGTATGGTGTTTGTCCATTCTCTCTGTGACTGCGTGGGTTTTCTCTGGGTGCTCCAGTTTCCTTCCACTCTCCAAAGATGTACAGGTTTGTAGGTTAATTGGCTTCGGTAAAAAATTGTAAATTGGTCTTGCAGTGTAGGGTAGTGTTAGTATATGGCATGGTCGCTGGTCAGCGCGGACTTGGTGGGCTGAAAGGCCTTTTTCTGCGCTGTGTTTCTGAAGTCTAAATACTGTGCACATCAGAAAAATAAAGATGTTAATATGTTAAGATCGTGTGCTGAATTCTTCAAATTAAAATAAGTATGTGATTTTCATAACAAAATATCTTGTATTTTCTGTGCAAATCAAATTTGTTGTTTGCCTGCCAGAATTTGTTTGGTTAATGCTTAGTTATCCCTTTTTATATGCTCATTGATTATTGAATAAATTCTATTAAGCGTTCTCAACTGCATTCATATCATAAAATCCACAAATCTGGAAGAATAGGAATATAAAAAGCACAGCATGAAAAGCACAGCATGAAAATTAGTGGCAAGTATTGTATAACAGTAAACTTCCAAGAGTCAAGTCAAGTGTATTTGTCATATATACTGCTTCAGTACCTTTGACTCCTTCCTCCTAGCCAATTTAAAATCTATATGCCCAGCTCACCATAGATTTCATGTGTTTAAACCTTCCCGATTCACTTCCAATGAGAGACCTTATAAAAGGCCTTGCTAAACTCCATGTCACTAACATCCACTACCCCTTGTCTCCATCATCAGTCCACTTGATGACCTTCAAAAAACACTTTGTGAGACACGATTTCTAACACACAAGGCCATGCTGACTACCTCTAATCAGTCCGTGCCTATCCAAATGCTGATTGATCCTGTTTCTAAGAATCTCCTCTAACAACTTTCCCTCCACTGACGTCAGGTTCAACGGCCTGTCGTTCCTTGGCAACTCCTTGCTGCTCATGCTAATGGTACAATATCAGCCACCCTCCAGTCTACCGGAACTTCACTTGTGACTAAAGATGATGCAAATATCTTTACATGGGTATTCACAGTTTCCCACGAGATCCTAAGATATACTTACTCAGGCTTGGTAATCTTATCCACCGTAATGCACTGTAAAATAAGTTAAGTCATAGATGCAGAATTAGGCCATTCAGCTCATTGAGTCTACTCCGCTATTCAAGCATGGCTGATCTATCTTTCCCTCTCAGATTCATTCTGCTTTGTCCCCATAACCTTTGAAACTATTACTAATCAAGAACCTGTCAATCCCCACTTTAAAAATCCCTAATGTCTTCTCCCCCACAACTGTCTGTGGCAATGAACTCCACAGATTCACCACCCTCTGACTGAAGAAATTCCTCCTCATCTTTCTAAAGACACTTCCTTTTATTCTATGGCTGTGCCGTCTGGTCCCAGACTCTCCTACTAGTTGAAACATCCACACCACATCAACTCTATCCAGGCCTTTCACTAATCGGTAAGTTTCAATTAGATCCCCGCTCATCCTTCTAAACTCCAGTGAGTACAGGCCCAGTGCCGTCAAACGCTCATCATACGTTAACTCAATCATCCCTGGGATCATTCTTGTAAATTGTCAAAATTACCAATATCTCTTCTTTGGTAATTGATATCACAACTCTGCCTCAATTCCTTAGCTTCCATAATTATCTCCCCAGTAAAAGTGGATGAGGTGTTCATTTAATATCTCTCCCATCTCTTGTGGTCCTACACAAAGAAGGCAATGCTGATCTTTAAGGAGGCCTATTCTTTCTGTTGCTGTTCTTTTTGTAATATACCTGAAGAATCTCTTGGGGTTTTCCTTTACCTTGCCAGCCAGCTCCATTTTGCCTACCTAATTGCCCGAAGTGTACTCCAACACTTTTTAAAAATGTATTCCAAGTACTTAATTTTAGTTTTCCTGGTATTTTAATTTTATAATGTATAATATTTCATTTTTAGTACTTTTTGAATGTTTATAATATCAAAAATATTCACCAATGTCTAAGTTGTTTGGTAGCCTTGCCAGCCAGTTCAATCTGGAGGCATGCTTTAGTTAGCTATTAAAGCATTCCCTTGGGTTTATAATTATAAAGCACAGCGCATGGTATTGATTAAGCTAAAGTTGACTTTGTTCAGGAAGTTTTTGCCAGGCCATCTACTCCAGGTAGAAGTTGAGCAATGGGTGAGCACTGAATGGATATGACTTGTTGCTCCCAGGAAATGAATAGAAATTATGCTTAAAGGGCATTACACTGACTGTAAAGTGTCTTGGGATATCCCGAACTCATGATTGGCACGATTCAAATGCAATTGAAGCAAGCAGAAATAAAGCAGTTTGCCTGAAGATGATAGATGCATGCCTAATTCTAGGTGGAAAAACAAGAATCGTCTTGATGTACTCTGTTACCCCATCCTTGATCAGAAGAATTTGCATTGATTTTCGCATTGCTTTTGATGAATATTACTTTAAACATTTAATGGGTCACAATTAGGAAAATATAATTTTTAATGGATTTTATGGAATACCAAAGTTGTTTAGGGGGGAGAAAGTTGGAAAAGAAGAGGGAGCAGGTCAAAGCCTGGCAATTGATAAATGGATACGGTTGAGAGGGGTTTTTCATTGACAGATAGTTGTACAAAGATCAGAGATGAAAAGATGAAAGGCTGTGAGATAAGGAGATAAGAGGCATGAAATGTGAAACCGGAGATAGGAATATAGGGCATGGGGAAAGGGGGCAGGATTGTGGGAGAAATGGGTGTCATCCAGATGGGCACAAGGAAGAGGATGGGGGAAAGGGATGTGGTGTGTTTGGTGAGTTACCTAAAATTGAAGAATTCAATATTGATATTGTTGAGTTGTAAGCAACCGAAGCGGAATATGAGTTGCTGTTCCTCTACTTTGTGCTTGGCATCACTCTGGCAATAGCGTAGGTCGAGGACGAAAACGTCTGAATGGAAAGGAAAGTTAAAATTGATTGCAACCAGGGGATCCATCATGCCTTGGCGGACTGTGTTCAAATGTTTGGCAAAACCTTCACCTAGTCTATGATTGACCTTGCGAATTAACTTGAATTTCTGTTGCATTTTGTATCAAGACTGGAATAATGGTGATTGAGAATGACTGTTTGACTGACCAGAAATTGAATTGTAAATACAGTGAACTACCCTTCAGCATTTTTTTGCGCCTTGTTGTTGTTTTACCTGCCGAAATGCAATATTTTCCATTACTTCCAAGCTAAAATATCACATGATATTCAATACTGTTGTTAATGCCTTAATTTCAGGATGGCCTTCCACCAAGATCTTTTGGTGAACCTTTTAAGGGGAGGCAACATTCCAATTTTCATATTTCCTTATGCCAACTCAGAGCCAACCCTTTCATCCATTCATTTCTCTGAACATGTTCTCATATATTCATTAATTCTACCATCCACACTATATTTGCAGCAACTTGCAGTGGCCAATTAACATTCCTAACCTGCACGCCTTTGGGATGCAAGTGAAAACTCAATGGTCAAAGGGTATAATATTACTCCTTATACTCAAAACTGTAGGTTGAGATTGAACCCAAGTTGCCGGAACTATGAGTCAGCAGCTCCACTGTGCCACTTTGTGTTGTGCAGCAAGGCATGTTAGTCATAGAGTCATAGAGTGATACAGTGTGGAAACAGGCTGTTCGGCCTAAGTCGCCCACACCAGCCAACAATGTCCCAAATACGTTAGTCCTACTTGCCTGCGCTTGGTCCATATCCTTCCAAACCTGTCCTATCGATGTACCTGTCTAACTATTTCTTAAACGATGCGATAGTCCCAGCCTCAACTACCTCCTCTGGCAGCTTGTTCCATACACCCACCACCCTTTGTGTGAAAAAGTTACCCCTCGGATTCCTATTAATTGTTTCCCCTTCACCTTGAACCTATGTCCTCTGGTCCTCGATTCCCTTACTCTGGGCAAGAGACTCTGTGCATCTATCTACCCGATCTATTCCTCTCGTGATTTTGCATATCTCTATAAGATCTCCCCTCATCTTCCTGCGCTCCATGGAATAGAGAGCCAGCCTGCTCCACCTCTCCATAAAGCTCACACCCTCCAGTCCTGGCAACATCCTCATAAATCTTTTCTGAACCCTTTCAAGCTTATATTAGTATTGGAATTTTGTTTTGCGGGTGTTTAATCTAAGGTCCATTCTTTTAAACATTTCAGCAAAAATTAGTTAAAGATGACTTGGAGTTCAGTCTCTGAATGGGTCCGGAAGTGACATAGGTCAAAAAGAATAGTAGTAGAATTAAGCCATTCGGTCCATCAAGTCTACTTCGCCATTCAATCATGGTTGATCTATCTCTCCCTCCTGACCCCATTCTCCCGCCTTCTCCCCATAACCTCTGACACCTGTACTAATCAAGAATCTGTACATAGATCGAGCAATTTATAATTTCTCCTGTAGGTTACCTTTACTCCAGTGGAAAAATTGTGGAGGTCAAAATCGGCAACAGTATGACTCTATTTAGCTCAATTATTGCCCGATTTCGGGAATAAGGATTCCTCAGCAAGTTCCATCGCAGAAAGATTACCGAGAGGACATTGGAAATATTAAATGAGTGTTCTTTAAGGTTTTTATTTTTTACAAAAGTGACATTCTCATCAAGTTGTGACTGACTGCGGCAAATGATTGCTCAAGTTGGAGAAGGAACAACCACAATGTGCTGAGTATCTTGAATCTTTTTGTTGGGAGCGTTAGGATGTCCACCGGTTAAGTGTTTCTTGCCTCACTTATGGGAGAATGTATGAATGTATGGATCCCACATTGATTTTGCCATCCACTACAGAATTTGCAGAGCTGGAGTAGAAGCAGGCGAGGAACTACTAAACAAGGAAGGTTTGCCTGCAAACTCCTTAGTTGGTGTCAGATGCCTGAAAGCTGAAATGATCATCTTCATCTTTCAGTCTTCCTTTGTGCTTATCATTTCATCCATTGTTGAATTTTTCACCTCATTGACATTGCTTACATGTCACATTCAGCCAGAATTGCTCCAGCACAGGAAGAGGGAATTTGGCCCATCAAACCTGTAGCAGCTTAATGTTTAGCTTACTTTTTCTTCAACTACTAAGTTTTGAAAAACACTGAACTTGCTATCACTGCTCATTTAGGCAATGAATTCCAAATCAGTAGAATGCAGTGTTACCATTGTGGGGAACACATTCTCATATCATGATTGGAATTGTGCTTTTATATCTATATCTGGGCCAAGGTTGTAATATGGTCTGATACTGAATGCCCTTTGTTATACCAAAACTAATCATAATGGGCCTTGATTGTTGTTGCTGAGCAAATGTTGCCTGGTGGCACACTAGTGATGGTACCTGTAGATTTCTGAATAGTTTCCTTTCTTCTGAATATTTGGATTCATTTTATTATGTTATTCTAAGATCGTCTTATGATAGTTATGTAGTTTTAGAGAAATGTTCCTTAATTCATTATACATTTTTAAGAAATATCTGACTCAATACATATATTTTTGTTTTTCAGAATTGAATTTGGAGTGTGCAAATTCACTTGCGATAAAATTAAGGCCAAAGATGTCACTGCATTCATATGGAAGTCGAGAAGGATCAATGTCTGGTCGGTCAGGAGAGTGTAGCCCAGTTCCAGTTGGTTCAATTCCAAGAAGGGGGTTGATCAGTGGAAGCAAAGAAAGCACTGGCTACTTGGAAGAGTTAGAAAAAGAGAGGTACATCTTGTTTTAGCTGTAGTTAATATCTTATAATATAATTTGTTTCTTTGATCAATAGCACAACAGCAATTTCTGAGTCACCCATGTCTTTCACTTGCACTTTGCATGCATGCTAACAAAGGGGTTCAAAAATGTGTGTAGATTCATTAATTGTCTGCAATTCGATGACAATGCATTAGATGACAAGTAACAATGCATATTTTCCGCTTGACACACTTTACCTTTTTCACATATTTCATTTTAAATATTTGTGAAAATTATTATGAATACCAATATGAACAATGAACTACTGTTACACTGGGGGAAAGGGTTCATTACTAGGGATGTCAACAAGGTTTGAAGAAGACACTTCCAAACTAGTGCCTGTCCTGCAGTACCAGAGGATCAGACATCCGTTACCACTGCTATTCCATCATCAAAGATGCCAATGGCTCCATCCTCTGCCCTCACTTTTGGAAATCAGACCACCTTGCTGTGCTCCTTCCTGCATATAGGCAGCAATTGAAGAGTGCAGCTCCAGGGGTGAGGACTGTCCAGAGCTGATCAGGGGACTCTTACCTGCCCTCTGTTCAGTGCTACAACAGAGTTCAGGAATTCTATCACAGATAATTGCAAGAGTTAACCTGGAGGACAATGTACATGCATATCTGTTTGTATTGTACCACCATCCTAGATAATATATTTTTAAATATAGAGATGGCTATATGGAGACGTCTACGTAACATGTAGTAACAGTTAAAGTCTTTTTGCCAAAATTTGGATGAGAGTAACATGCATGTCTTTATAGTTATTTCAAAAGCTGAGATTGCCAACACATTTTAGATCATTTCCAATGCTGTCGGGAAAGCATAAGAGTATTGGTTACAATTTGGAAATTGATCCAATTGATGCTTTTCTTTTTCAAAATGCTTATGGCATGGAATTTAGTGATGTCTCTAAGAAGGTGATTACCTACAATGGATTTAAGGCTTCTTTTAAATTCCCTTGTGAGAAGCTACTAAGAATTTGCTTTGAAGGTTGTACATTTTTTGAAGGTTGAATTCTGAGGTAATAACATTATTACCTCAGAATAAAGATTATTATCTCAATGGTGTCAGGCTAGGTAAAGGGGAAGTGTAACGATAACTTGGTGTCCTTGTACACCAGTCACTGAAAGTAAGCATGTTTTGGGGGCTAGTCCCTTTCAGTTTTCTCTTCAGCATATACAGATGAGGTGGTATACTTTGGATCTTGGGCAGTTTCTTCTCCCCTCCATACTTTGCTCTTGTCATCACTCTGATATAAGTTAATCTTTGTCTCATCTGTCCACAAGACCTTTTTTCCAGAACTGTGGTTGCTCTTTTAAGTACTTGGCCATCTGTAACCCGGCCATCCTATTTTTGCGGCTAACCAGTGGATTGCATCTTACAGTGTAGCCTCTGTATTTCTGATCATAAAGTCTTCTGAGGACAGTGGTCATTGACAAATCCACTCCTGACTCCTGAAGAGTGTTTCTGATCTGTCAGACAGGTGTTTGGGGGTTTTCTTTCTGCTGTGGAGGTCTTCCTTGGCCTGCCAGTCCCTTTGGGATTAATAAGCTCATCTTCTTAATGATGTTCCAAACAGTTGATTTTGGTAAGCCTAAGGTTTGGCTGATGTCTCTAACAGTTTTATTCTTGTTTCTCAGTCTCATAATGGTTTCTTTGACTTTCATTGGCACAACTTTGGTCCTCGTTGATAAACAGCAATAAAAGTTTCCAACGGTGATGGAAAGACTGGAGAAAAGACAAGGTGCTGAGAACTCTCTTGAAGGAGGCAATTAAACACACCTGAGCAATTACAAACGCCTGTGAAGCCATGTGTCCCAAACATTATGGTGCCCTGAAATGGGGGGACTAGGTATAAACACAGCTGTAATTTCTACATGGTGATACCAAAATGTATAAAAATGGCCGTTATTAAAATCTGATAATGTGCACTTTAACCACATGTGATTTTTTCTATTACAAATCTCAAATTGTGGAGTACAGAGGCAAATAAATAAATGATAGATCTTTCACCCCTCCCAACCCTTCCGAATTTGGCGGAAAATTTCCGCTTTCTTATTTCATTTCCGCCATTCTGATTTGCCTCACATATTTCCGCAAAACAGTCGGTAATTGCAATTTGTCTATTCGGCCGCTAGAGGTCGCTAGGAGTTCCGCGCGAAATCCCCCCGGCCCTGTAAGTCTCCCCAAAAATGAGACACCTAGGCTGGGCAAGGCAGCCAATCTCGACCTCATCGGGACTTCCATGGCTGATCGGTGGGTTGAATTTGCAACCTGCGGCAATCTGGAACTCTAGCGCACCTGGAGCCAGCACATCTATCCCCATAGCTGGCTTCCTTGGCCAGCTGGATAAACCAGCATGAAAATTATTTCAAGGGTTCCACAAGGGTAAAAAGGTTGAGAAACCTGTGCAAGATGGTATAGGAGTGATCGAAATTACCGACTGTTTTCAGATGGTCAATATCGATGCGTTGTATTGCGATCCTTGTTAGCACGGTCACAGACTCGCGCCAAGAAATCCTTCCGTATGCTTAGTCGAGTCGCATATATCAACTCTTTCTACATAACTTAGACATCCATTTTATGACCAATGTTCTTTTATTCAATACCAAGAGAATTGGGATGTGTAAGGAAAATGCAAAATAGAAAAAACAAAACAAAACAATTTTTTCTTTGTGTTGCAATAAGTAACTCTGTTCAATAACCTTTCTATAAATAGCAGAATATACTCATGATAGGCCTGACATTGTACATGTAGTCCAAGATCTACAGACGGTTGGAAATAATAGATGTTTTTCACACATGAATGTAGCGCAACGCGTATGCGCATTTGGTGTGCATCCTTTTTTTTACTGAGAATTTGCATTACGCGTCATATTATGAATTTTGATGTAAAATTCCGAATTTTGGACATAAAAATTATTATAATAATATATTCCTTTATTTGTCCCACACCGGGGAAATTTGCAGTGTTACAGCAGCAAAGTAGATAGCAAGAGACATTCATTATAAATAAAAATAAAGATAAGGATAATTGTCATCATTTACTGTGGTTTTTTTTAACTGTTACTGTTAACTGGTCTGTTGACTGGTCTGCTGGGAGTAGTGCTGGTTGTGCAGTCTCACATCAGCGGGAAGGAAGGACCTCCGATATCTCTCCTTCACACACTTGAGGTGAAGGAGTCTGTCACTGAAGGAGCTACTCAGTGCAGTGACAGTGTCCTGCATGGAGTGGGAGTCGTTGTCCAGCAGCGATGTTATCTTTGCCATCATCCCCCTTTCTCCCACCGCCTGTACTGAGTCGAGGGGGCAACCCAGGACAGAGCTGGCCTTCATGATCAGCTTGTCAAGTCTCTTCCCCTCCGCTGCTGAGATGCTGCTGCTCCAGCAGACCACTCCATAGAAGATGGCTGATGCCACCAAAGTGTTGTAGAAGGTCCTGAGCAGTGCCCCCTGAACTCCAAAGGACCTGAGTCACCTCAGCAGGTAAAATCTGCTCTGGCCCTTTTTGTACAGTGCATTGATATTTTTGGTCCAGTCAAGTTTATTGTTAAGGTAAACACCCAGATACATAAGTTATATGAATTTACAAATTATATGAATTTGTAAAATCAAATGTTGGGAGGTCTGGGCATTTGTCCCAAACATTATGGAGGGCACTGTATCTCTGTGCATCCATAGACAGTTAGAGCTGTTGAAGCAATCTTCATGTGTCAGAATCTGGGTGGGATAACATTGGTGGCAGTGGAGGCAATTCGATAACTTAAGTTGGCATGCTGTGGAATTCCATCTGCTGTTAATCTTTGACCTGAAGTTGTTTAATTGATTCCAAGAAGACAGGAGTAGATTCACCTTGATCTAAAGGTAACACATTGGACAGTATATGATACAAAGCTGCTGTCTTTGGAGAGCAGCATGACATCTAAATTAACATTGAAATTGCCCATGGCAATATGACCTTTCATTAGACAGATATTCCTGACATTGTTTTAAATATCTATAAGTGCATTGTAACAGTAGAATTTTGTTTTATTTTATAGATCTTTGTTACTTGCTGAGATTGAAAAAGAAGAGAAAGAAAAGGATTGGTATTATGCTCAGCTTCAAAATCTTACAAAGAGAATTGATAATCTCCCTCTTACAGAAAATGTAAGTTCAAATCCAATTCTATTTTTGGTATGAAATAGAAACATAATTTTATAAGATTTCTTGTATTGTTTTTACCTTTTTATTTGTTACATTGCAATTAAGACCATTACTGTAAGAAAAAATGTATGTTCTTAACACATTAAAGGAAGCATTTGCAGAATTTAAAAAATATATCAGATACCAGCAATGATGAGTGAAAAGGGTACCTGTGTCCCGTAAGCCCTCGATCAGAGAATTCTAATGAATCATTGCAAGGAGAGCTTTAGAAAAGGGTTACTTTAATGTGAAATTGAAATAACTGAAGTTGACATGAAAAGTGTGGTCTTTAAAAGAGAATGATGGACAGAACAGTATTGCATGACTACAGAACCTAGAAATAAATTACAAAGATCGAAAAGGGAGAAGCTATTGGAATTCTTGTAGATGTGAGTAAAGAATTTGAAATTAGTGCAGTGATGGATATGGAGTTTCGTAATTTTTCTGACTGAAATAATGGGAGAATGGGCATCATTTGGGAATGAATATGTACAATAGAATTTGGTTTAACGTCCTGGAAAGCCTGCAAATTATTTGTGAGACCACTTGAGTCATAAGGCAGGAAAGGTATGGTGAAAATGTGAGCTGTAGTGGTATATATTTAAGAATAGATATACAGTGCCATGCCTGTATATAGATAGTCATGTTAATGGTAGGATGGAGGCTTTTACGATCAGTATGGGTGTCAGAGGTTATGGGGAGAAGGCAGGAGAATGGGGTTAGGAGGGAAAGATAGATCAGCCATGATTGAATGGCAGAATTGACTTGATGGGCCGAATGGCTTAATTCTATTCCTATTCCTGATGACTAGCCAAGGGACAAGCAACCAAGTCCTTTACTGGTCGGGAGCAAATTTGACTTGAAATCAATTCTTCCTCTTCACTTAAATTTTAAACATCATTCAGTTGAATGGTAGCAGTTGAAGAATCAAGTCTTTTGAGGAGGTGACAAAGGTGATCGATGAGGGTAGGGCAGTAAATTTTGTCTATATAGATTTTAGTAAGGCATTTGGTAATCCCCCACGGTAATCTGACCCAGAAGTTTAAAATGACCTGGTCATATGGATTCAGAACTGGCTTAATGTCGGAAAACAGGGTTATGGTGGAAGGACAATATTCGGGATGAAAATGAATGTAGTCAGATTGGTTAGTGAATTTGCAGATGATACCAAGATTGGTGAGTCCAACGACGTGAGTGTTAAAGACTGATGCATTCACAGCCTAATTCAGCTGGGAGTGCAAATTTGATGATCATCTTGGCTTCCTCCTGAAACTCCACCATCGCAGAAGTCAATCCCCACCCAATTTGATTCAATCCATCGATTATCAATAAAAGCTGAGAGCATGGGAAACAGCAAAAACAATGAGATGTGACAACATCCTGGCTGGAGTACCGAACACCTGTCTCCAGGACAAGTTACATCTGAAACCAATCTGTTCTAGTAAATTACAAATGTGGCGTCTACTCTAATTTTAACAAAAGGCAGGAGAAATCCAACCTGACTGATTAACTAATCAGTCTACTTTCAGCCATCAGCAAGCATTAGAATCTGGTGTCCAAATTGACCTCGTGCCACTTTCTCACCTTGTCAATTATGTTCATTTTGGGATTTTGCCAGGATTATTCTGCTGCAGACATCATTGTACTTTTAGTCCAAAGAATGGCCTTATTAGAGCTGAATTCTAGAAGTGAAGTGAGAGCGACCACATTGATAAATGATTAACTGTGGCATCAAGGAGCACTGGTAAAGCTGATTTCAGTGGACATTATAATGCTTGGAGTTTTACCAATGATTGGAGGGGGAAGTTTCTCGCAAACAAAGTTGGTGCTGCCAACAAAGAAATGTGCTGCCTGAAGAGGTGTTGAAGACAGATACTCACACTATTTAACAATCATCTAGACAAATACCTGAATCACCAAGGCAACAGAATGCTACGGACCTATTGTGGGTCAATGGAATTAGTCTGGAGAGGTACAATGGGTACTGTGATATAGTGGCCAAAGGGCCTGTTTCTCCTATATCTCTCAATGACATACCTCCAAGGAAGGAAAGTGGTTGTGGAGGTTGGGGGTCAGCCCTCCCAGTCCCAGGAGATCAATCCAAGGGTTCCGCAGGATGTTTCCTAGGCTTGATTGTCAATTATCTTTCTTCAGTCATAGGTTCAGAAGCAGGGATGCTTGTTGATTGTACAGTGTTCAATTTAATTTGCAACTTGTTCTCAAAGTAATGTGTTTTGGTGTCACCATCTCAATGTTATGCAAACTGAGGGGTAACTTTTTCACACAATGGATGGTGGGTGTATGGAACAAGCTGGATCATGCCGTATAAATGCTAGATAAGGGCAATAGGGAGTCTTCTTGCAGTTCAAAGGATCTACCATGACCTTCATTGGCTGTGCCATCACCAAGTCTCCCACCGTAATAATACTGAGATTCACCATGGACTAGAAACCAAGGCCAGTACTTAAATACTTTTGCTCAGAGTCTGGTCATCCTGAGCTGCCTCCTGAGGCCTTTTCAGAAACATCAAATGTGATTTATCTAAAGTTTTAAAACTTCTGATTTTCAAATTGCTTTATTATTTAATTGGCATTTTATTTTTGAATATGAGTCACCATTATTTGAATAATGTTCCTTTTAAGCAAAACAATTGTAAACAAAAAAAATGTAAAGAACATCAGCCAAGTGAGGTGCTTTTAAGTGTGCTGACAAAAGCTCGGGATTTACACACCCTTGTTAGAGTGAAGGGCAAGGCAGGCAAACATAAGGAAGCTTGGCTGATGAGAGAAATTGAGGCTTTGGTCAAGAATAAGAAGGATGCATGGGACAGGCATAGGCAGCTGGGATCAAGAGTGTCCCTGGAGGAGTTTCGGGAACTAAGGAGCAAAGTATAAAAGGAAATTAGAAGGACAAAAAGGGTCCAGGAGATAGATCTGGCAGATGGCATTAAGGACAATCTCAAGAGATTTTATAAATACATAAGGGGGAAAAGGGTAACTAAGTGAGAGAGTGGGACCCCTCAGGAATCAAAGAGGTCAACTCTTTGTGGTGCCACAGGAGATAGGCAAGGTCCTCAATGAGTATTTCTGCTCTGTATTTACCGAGGAGAAAGACAGGAGGATGGAGGAACTTGGGGCAGTCAATGCAAGTGTCTTGAGAACAGTCAGTGTTACGGTCGAAGAGTTGTTGCAGGTACTATCATGTATGAAGTAGACAAATCTCCAGGGCCTGATCAGCCATATCCGAGTACATTGTGGGAAACCAGAGAGGAAATTGTGGGAACCCTGGTTGAAATACAGGAGAGGTGCCGGACGACTGGAAGGTGGCAAATGTTGTGCCTCTATTCAAGAAGGGCTACAAGGAAAATGCTGGGAACTATAAGCAAGTGAGGTTAACATCTGTAGCTGGAAAGTTACTAGAGAGTATTCTGCGGGATAGGATATACAGGCATTGAGACGGACAAGGACTGATTAGGGATAGTCAGCATTGTTTTGTACATTGGAGGTCGTATCTCACAAATTTGATTGAGTCTTTTGAAGACATGACCAAAAAGGTCGATGAAGGCAGAGCTGTAGATGTTGTATTTGTTGAGGATGTTGTAGATGTTGAGAACTTCAGCAAAGTATTCAACAAGGTTCCGCGTGGTAGGCTGCTCTGGAAGGTTAGATCACATGGAATCCAAGGAGAGATAGATGAATGGATTGAAAATTAACTTCATGGAAGGAAGCAGAGGGCGATGGTGGAAGCTTGCTTCTCGAAATGGAGGCCTGTGATTAGTGGTGTGCCTCAGGGTTCAGTGCTGGGCCCCTTACTGTTTGTCATCTATATCAATGATTTGGTGAGAACATACACAACGAGATAAGCAAGTTTGCAGACGACACAAAGTGCGTTGTTTTGCAGACTGCGAAAATGGTTGTGAAAAATTGCAGCAGGATCTTGATCTTATGCGATTGGCCAGGTGGGGTGAGGAATGGTTGATGGAATTCAATGCAGAGAAATGTAAGTCTAACATGGTGAATGGTAGGGCTCTGGGGAGTATTGTGGAGCAGGGGAATCGAGGCATACAGGTGCATGGCTCATTGAAGGTGGAGTTGCAGGTAGATCGGGTGGTCAAAAGGGCTTTTGGTACATTGGCCTTCATCAGACAGAGTATTGAGTATAGAGCTGGGAGATTACATTGCAGTTGTATGAGACTTTGATGAGGTCGCATTTAGAGTATTGTGTTCAGTTCGGGGCACCGTGTTATAGGAAAGATGTTGTCAAGCTGGAAAGGGTACAGAGAAGGTTTACGAGAATGTTGCCAGGACTAGAGGGTCTGAACTACAGGGGGATGTTGAGTTGGCAGGGACACTATTCCTTGGAGCACAGGAGGATGATAGGAGATCTTATAGAGGTGTATAAGATCATGAGAGGAATAGATCGGGTAGATGCACAGAGTAGATGAATCGAGGACCAGAGGACATAGGTTTAAGGTGAAGGGGGAAAAGATTTAATAGGAATCTGAGGGGTAACTTTTTCACACAAAGGATGGTGGGTGTATGGAACGAGCTGCCAGAGGATGTAGTTGAGGCTGGGACTATCCGTACATTTAAAAAACAAACAGGTACATGGATAGGACAGGTTTGGAGGGATATGGACCAAATGCGGGCCGGTAGGACTAGTTATCAGGGACATGTTGGCTGGTGTGGGCAGGTTGGGCTGAAGGGCCTGTTTCCAGGCTGTATCACTATAAGACTCTATGACTCAATAAAGCATTACTGCCATCGTTTTATCTCCCCAAAGCTATAATCAAATTTTCTTACCGTGAATTTATAATTGTTCTCAAAGTAATGTGTTTTGGTGTCACCATCTCAATGTTATGCAAACTATATTGAACTGGTCAACTTTGGACAGTTTTCTCTGCAGACGGACATGACTAGAAGGCAGTTAGAGTATGAAGCACGGCAAATTCGATCTGCAATGGAGGAACAACTGGGAACATGTCAGGACATGGAGAAGCGAGCTCAGGTAGTATCAAAATTGTGCAATTAAAATATATTTGGATGTTTTTTTGTCATCATGGCATATAAGAAGGCCTTTGGCACATCATTAACTGCCATCTCTGCAAAGCAATCCAGTTAGTCCTGATCCCCCACACTATCTTCATGATCCTTCATTTCATTTGCTTAAGTGCCTATTCAATTTCCTTTAAAAATAATTAATCATCTCTCTCCCACTGTTCTCATACTCATAATTCCAGTTCATTACCACGTGCAACATTAAAAAAATATATTTGCATTCCTTCAACACCTCTGAACCAAAATATAAAACTGTATGTGGCACTGCCAGACTTGCTGGGATTTCCCAACGTTCTCCATATTTCACATCTTTTGCAAATGCTGTGTTCTGTACCTTGTATGTTGTGTGCATATTTTTGTATGGTTTTCTGCCAAAGCTGAACAAAATATGCAAAGAATTTTGCTCACAAATTATAATTTTTTCATTGAAAAGTAGACTAATCTTTTTTAATCAATTCTTTATCATTTAGCCGTTGGAGCTTTACATTAAAACCTGAAGGTGGCTTTTTAGGTTGAGAAATAAACGCAGGGGGTCAACTTCCTCTGCATTCAATAAAATCAAGGTTGATCTGTTCTCAGCCTCATCTACATCTCCCCATCCGTTAGATTCATAAAGTTGTACAGCATGGAAATAGACCTCTTTGCCTGCCTCATCCATTCTTACCACGTAGTGTGAATTGTGAGGAAGATGCAATAAGGCTGCAGGGTGACTTGGACAGGTTGTGTGAGTGGGCGGATACATGGCAGATGCAGTTTAATGTAGATAAGTGAGGTTATTCACTTTGGAAGTAAGAATAGAAAGGCAGATTATTATCTGAATGGTGTCAAGTTAGGAAGAGGGGATGTTCAACGAGATCTGGGTGTCCTAGTGCATCAGTCACTGAAAGGAAGCATGCAGGTACAGCAGGCAGTGAAGAAAGCCAATGGAATGTTGGCCTTCGTAACAAGAGGAGTTGAGTATAGGAGCAAAGAGGTCCTTCTACAGTTGTACCGGGCCCTGGTGAGACCGCACCTGGAGTACTGTGTGCAGTTTTGGTCTCCAAATTTGAGGAAGGATATTCTTGCTATTGAGGGCGTGCAGCGTAGATTCACTAGGTTAATTCCCGGAATGGCGGGACTGCCGTATGTTGAAAAGCTGGAGCGATTGGGCTTGTATACACTGGAATTTAGAAGGATGAGGGGGGATCTTATTGAAACATATAAGATAATTAGGGGATTGGACACATTAGAGGCAGGAAACATGTTCCCAATGTTGGGGGAGTCCAGAACAAGGGGCCACAGTTTAAGAATAAGGGGTAGGCCATTTAGAACGGAGATGAGGAAGAACTTTTTCAGTCAGAGAGTGGTGAAGGTGTGGAATTCTCTGCCTCAGAAGGCAGTGGAGGCCAGTTCGTTGGATGCTTTCAAGAGAGAGCTGGATAGAGCTCTTAAGGATAACGGAGTGAGGGGGTATGGGGAGAAGGCAGGAACGGGGTACCGATTGATAGTGATCAGCCATGATCGCATTGAATGGCAGTGCTGGCTCGAAGGGCTGAATGGCCTACTCCTGCACCTATTGTCTATTGTCTATTGTCTGTTCTCGCCAATTCCATTTGTGTTAGGCCGCTAACCTTTATGTCTTCCAAGTGCCTGCCTAAATGCCTTTTTGATATCCACCACCTCTGGCAGCTGATTTCCAGGTCACCATCATCCTCTGAAGAAAATTTATTCAGCAGTTGCCAGGTGCATGTCTTCTCCGTTCTTTCTATTGATACCACACCCTTCCAGTCAAATAGCATTCAGAACTGTACACAAGACTCCAAATGCAGTCTAAACAAGTCCAAACAAATTGTGTACAGCTGTAACATGGCATCCCATCTCTTATATTCATTGCATGAAGGAAAGCATGGTAAATTTATTTTTCACTATCCTATCCACCCATGTCACTACTTCATTGAACTATTGACTTACATCCTTAGGGCACTCTGTAGATCAGTGCTCTTAAGATCCTGTTGATTGTTCTGTGTATTATTTCAGAATTTGACTTTGTAGTACTTCACACTTTTCTGGATTAAATTCCATCTGCCACTGCTCCACCAAAGTTTTCAGCTAATCTGTGTCCCACTATATCCTTGGTCAACTTTCTTCACTATCTACTACTTCCAATTTTCATGGAAAGACTAGGTGCTGAGAGCTCTCTTATACCTGCATTAAGGAGGCATTTAAACACACCTGAGCATTTACAAACACCTGTGAAGTCATGTGTCCCAAACATTATGGTGTCCCAAACATTATGACTATGTAAAAACACAGCTGTAATTTCTACATGGTGAAACCAAAATGTATAAAAATACCCTTTAATAAAATCTGACAATGTGCATCACATGTGATTTTTTTTCTGTTTACAAATCTGAAATTGTGGAGTACAGAGGCAAATAAATAAATGACGGGTCTTTGTCCCAAACATTATGGAGGGCACTGTATGTTGGACCTTGTTAATTCTCCAATGGTAGAAAAATCTGTCTCAACCTTGAATGTATTCAATGCCTTAAGTCCGTTAGGTCAAAAAGGTAGAGAATTGCAAAAATTCATGATATGGTGAGAGGAAATTCTTTGTCATGACTTTGGAAAGATAAGGTTTAATATTGGTTTCAATAAGTTCAAAATATGATTGTAAAATCACATAAACTTAAGTTTAATTTTTGTATTCTTTCCTGTTTTGTAAAGAGTAAAAGATCAAATCTGTTAACATAACTCAAACTTTCCATCAGAAAGAACATCAATATCCAAAATTATGAAATGTGTAGGAAAGAACTGCAGATGCTGGTTTAAATCGAAGATAGACACAACATTTTGGAGTAACTCAGCGGGACAGGCAGCACTTCCGGAGAGAAGGAATGGGTGACATTTCGGGTCGAGACCAGTCTGAAGCAGAGTCTCGACCCGAAACGTCATCCATTCCTTCTTTCCAGAGATGCTGCCTGTCCCGCTGAGTTACTCCAGCATTTTGTCTCTATCCAAAATTATGAATACTGACACAGTTAACTGCGGAGAAGAGAGAGTTCCCTTTTCTAACTTTAGTTCATCCGAATGCAGATGAGAGTTGTACGGATTCAGCAAATAGAGAAGGAAATGCTTCGTTTACGCCAACACTTACACTCCCAAGCAGCAGAAACTGAGGTCAGTTTGTCTTTATTTGATTTGGAAACTGTGAATTTATTCTAATTGCATTGTTGATTTTGATTATTTGGATTTAAAGCAAGGCAGATTTCATTCTGTGAATAATCTAATCAAGCAAAGTCTCATCTTGTTATGTAGAAATAAGGCATTGCAGATGCTGGTTTACAAAAAAAATGTGAAGTTTCTGGTCATGACCCTTCTTCAGATTGAAGATGTCACCTATCCATGTTCCCCAGAGATGCCTCACACTCTGAGTTACTTCAGCACTTCGCATTTCAAGTTGTTAAACTGGCTTGTATAATCTGTTTTCAACTGGGGTATCCATATGGAACTACAAGGATTTTTCAAAAAAATAATTTACGTAATATCTCACTTTTTTGAACTATCGATGTTTGAGGGAAATGAAGTTACAGAATCTGGAATCATGCCGTACTAAAATGTGCCATTTGGTTCACAACCTCCCTAGCTGTGGGTTCAAGTTTGCAACCACCCTGGATGGAATAAAAATCCTCTTATCCCTTTAACCTTTCTTACTCTCCACCTAAAACCTATGCCTTTTTTTTACATTATAGAGAACAAAATCTCAGTATTCACCCTTATTTGTTCCACTCATAAATGTCTATTCATCTATCTGGTACCCCAGCATGAGTATGTTCTTCAGAGGTGATCCATTCATTTTTGCCTGAGTGATGTATGGGAAATACAAAGGGACAGCTGCATTAGGCCATGCTTTCCCAAGATGGCAGTTGAAGTATCATCCAAGTAGTATTGTATTTTTCTGGGTCATGTCAGGAATTTTGAGAATTGTTGGAATTGTGCTCCTCCCAGCATGTAAAAAGTTATCTCCGTAGAATCCTCACTTCACCGTTATATGAGATGGAAAGGCTTTGGGGTGTCAGGAGGCAAGTCACATAAAAGTATGCAGCATCTGATCTGTTTGATTAACCACAGAGTTTGTGGTTGGTCTGGTTGAGTTTCTAAACAGAGTTTTGAAAGGGGGGTGGGGGGTTAGTATAAAAAAATAATGTTGCTTTCCACATGACATCCTGTACCTAAGTGATTGTGTTTACTGTATGTAGATTGCCTCACCTGCCGAAATCTTTGTGGGCTGAAGGGCCTGTTCTCCAATCATCCATAACCATCTTCCTTTGTGCTGGATGTGACAACTGTGTTATCTCCAAAATGCCCATTGACTTTAACCAGTGCTCCTTGATGCCACCTTATCAATTGTTGCCCAAAATGTCTGGGGCAATTGGTATAGTCTCAACTCTCAAACTCAGCTCAGTTCAGCAAACTCTCAAATTCAAATTCATGTTTGGACTAAAACTGTGATGAGGTTTGGATCAACCCAAACTAGAAATTCTTAACTATTATTTGTGACTAAATGGAGTTTGATGGCTTATCGATGACTCTTTTCATTGCTTTACTGATAATTGATGAAGTACACCAGGCAGCAATTGGGCAAGTTGGAGCTGGGCAGTTTTGTAAATCGTCAAATGCAGTACAGACATATACTGAAGGCAGAATGTTGTAGGATCACATAGTCTTTGGTGTATCCAGTGATCACAGCCACATCTTGATATCATATGGAGTTCACTGAATCTGCTGCAGGTTGGTTTATGTGATGTTTTAGTTTAGCTAGTTTAGTTTATTTGTCATTCCACTCCTGACAGATCATGCAACAAATGGGACGAAACAGAGTGCTTCCGGGGGCCATAGTGCAATATAAATGCAAAACATATAGACAGGGGATGACAGTACAGTACAATACAATACAGTGCAATACAATACATATAGACAGGGGATTAAAGCATGTAAAAGGTAAAGCATTTAACCTAGAGTTTAAAGCATGTAAACGGTGAATTTAAAACCATCAATGAGAGCAGGTAAATTATTGATTGCACATTAAATGAGAATATAAAGTGCAGAGTCCTAGGTGAGGTGCTAACCCCCCCCCCCCCCGAGTCAGGTGGGGGCAGTTCAGTAGACAAACAGCCTGAGGGAAAAAGCTGTTCTTGAACCTGGTGGTTCTGCAGTTAATGCTCCTCAGCCTTCTTCCGGAAGGCAGCGGGTCAAATAGACCTTGGAAGGGGTGAGGGGAGTCCCTCATGATGCTGCAGGCTTTACTTTTGCACCTTCCTCTGTAAATGTCACTGATGGCAGGGAATCTGGTCCCAGTGATGTGCTGTGCTGTCTTCACAACATGCTGCAGCGCCTTCCTGTCTGCAACTGAACAGGTCCCATGCCAGACAATGATGCAGCAGGTCACAATGGACTCGATGGTGCATCTGTAGAACCTGGAGAGAATGGTTGTCCCCAGACCAACTCTCTTTAGCCTCCTTAGGAAGTACAGGCGTTGTTGAGCCTTCTTCATTAAGGAGGAGGTGTTCTGATTCCAGGAGAGATTGTCTGTGATGTGCACTCCCAGGAACTTGAAACAATGTTGGGACGAAATCAAGGTGGTCCATCAGTCCAGTTTTAATGGCTGAATGAGGTTGTAAATCTTTCAACCTGGTTTTTAATATTCTTGCACTTGGTTCTGTCATCACTGGGATTGTGAATGCTGTTGGATCTGCTGCTATTCTGTTAGCATTGGTATTAGACAGGAACTTGCGAAAGTTGATTGGAGTAGGTTGTTTATAAGTAAAGGCACTCTGGATCCTGGAATGCTTTAAAAAAAATATGATGGTGAGAGTACAAGATATGCATGTTCCTGTTAGAGAAAGGCAAGCGAGGTAGGAGTAAGGAAGTCTGGATGATGAGAGAAATTTAGGCTCTGGTCATGAAAAAGGAAAATACATGGGTCAGGTATGGGCAGCTGGAGTCAAGTGTATCCCTGAAAGAGTTTAGGCGATTTAAGCGCATACTTAAGATAGAAATCAGGAGAGCAAAAAAGGAGCATCCCCAGAAACCATAGGGTCACCTATGTGTGGAGCTGCAATGTCATCAATGAATATTTCTCCTGTTTTTACTGCGGAGAAAGTCGAAGACTCTGGAATTTGGGAATATTAATGGAGATGTCTTGAGGGCATACGAGTACGTATTACAGTCAAGAAGGTGCTGGACGTCCTAAGGCATATGAAGATCGATAAATTTACCAGACATAATCAGATATGTCCAGGGACACTGTGGGAACCTTGAAGAAATTGTAGAAGTCCTGGCTTAGTCATATGAATCATTGTTAGACACGGGTGAGGTGCCTGAAAACTGGCTAATGTTGCACTTCCATTTAAGAAGGGCTGCAAATAAAAACCTGGGAACTATTGGCCAGTAAGCCTAACATCTATGGTAGTAAAATTACTGGAGAGGATCCTGAGGCATAAGATGTACATGCATTTGGAAAGTTGGGTTGATTAGAGTTAGTCAGCATCCTTTTGTGCAGGGAAGATTGCATCTCATGAATATGAGTTTTTTGAAGAGGTAGCTAAGAAGGTAGACAGAGCAGAGCTATAGATGCTGTCTATATGGGACTTATGGTCTTTGGTAAGGTTTGGTACGGTAGGCTGCTCTGGGAGGTTAGGTTGCATGGTTTCAGGAAGGTGTAGCTAACTGGGTACAGAATTAGCTTCATGGTAGGCAGAGGGTGGTGGTTGAAGGTTGTTTTTTGGACTGGATGATTATGACCAGTGGTGTGCCTCGGGATTGGTGCTGGACCCATTGCTGTTTATCATCTATATCAATGGTTTGGATGAGAATATAAAAGGCACAGAACAGTAGTGCACAGGAACAGGGCCTTCAGCTAACATGATTTCAAAAGTCTTTTAAATGCCACTAACTTATCTGCTTCAGCCATCACTCTCGGCAGTACATTCCAGGCACTCCTTCGGTGTATAAAATCTTGCCCCGCACATCTCCTTTAAACTTTGCCCCTCTCACATTAAAGCTAAGGTGGTCAAAAAGGCTTTTGGCACTTTGGTCTTCATCAGTCAGAGTATTGAGTATAGAAGTTGGGAGGTCATGTTGCAGTTGTATAAGACGTTGGTGAAACCGCATCTAGAATATTGTGTTCAGTTCTGGGCACCATGTTCTAGGAAAGATATTGTCAAGCTTGAAAGGGTACAGAAAATATTTACGAGGATGTTGCCAGGACTAGAGGGTGTGAGTTATAGGGAGAGTTTGAGCAGGCTGGGTCTCTATTCCATGAAGTGCAGGAGGATGAGGGGTGCTCTAGATGGCCGCGCCGTTGTGTTTGGCTGCCTGTCGTCGCTCACCTGGAGATCGTAGTGTTCTTCGAGCCACTTTGGTTTACGACCGCCGAACCCTCCTGTTGATCCGACCCTCCGTCGTCGACTTCTTCAGTCCAGGTCCCGGACAAAGTTTCTTCCAGCGATCGCTCCTCGATCAACTCCCGGTAGATGTGCGGGCCCAGCCTTACATCCATCGCCGCACGCACCGCGCTAGGAGGCGGGGTAAACGCGCGGGAACATTCGAAAATTTAAAAAACCTCGCCCGCGCTCATCCAACAGCGGCCTACCTCGCCCAGCGCTACGAAGTTGGACCTGGTCGACCTTACAGCTCCATCCACTGGCGCTCCCACGAGCTCAGGTATGCCGCTCTTCGACCGATCATCCCGGTCCCTGGACTGCCTACCCGTGGGCTCCCAGCAAGGCCATCTGTGAAGCGCAGCGGCGTGGTCTCCCTGAACCTCCGCCCGCTGGCGTGGGAGCCGTTACCGGACCGAAGCTCACCTGCTGTCCCTGCTGTCCCTGCTGTCCCTGCTAAAGTGGCCCTGATCAACGTAAGATCCCTACAGAACAAGACCTTCATCCTCAACGACTTCTTCTTCACCCGTGGATTGGACTTCTTACTGCTCACAGAATCCTGGCTTAACCCTGGTGAGCTTGCTCCACTCGTGGAACTCTGTCCTGATAACTGTCACTTCTTCACCTCGCCTAGGCTCTCCGGACGCGGTGGGGGCTTAGCCACTGTGTTTAAGAAACATTTCAACTGCCGCCTCCTTAACGCTGATCATTTCTCCAGTTTCGAGGTGCAACTAATTAAAGTAGGCCTAGCCTATCCCCTCTTAATTGTTCTTGTGTATCGCCCACCAAAAATGCATAAGGACTTCATCACCCAATTTGCTGATCTGATTTCTAGCATTTTGCCCAAATTTGACCGGATCATGATTCTTGGTGACTTTAATATTCATGTTTGCTGTCCCACTAAGCCTCTTGTGAGTGAATTTATGCACCTGGTTGAGTCCTTCAATCTGACTCTTCACACCACGGGACCCACTCACAAGTTAGGCCATACTCTCGACCTAGTGTTATCGTCCGGATTCCCAATCAACAACATTGAAACTACTGAAGCCTGTCTATCGGACCACAGCGCTATCATTTTTGACGCATCTCTGCCTTTATCTCCCGCAAAATCTCATCTCCCTGTTCGCTACTCCCGCGACATAAATTCATTGACTGCCAGTAAATTCTCCGAGGCTCTCACAGCTGCCCCCAACATCTGCACTATTGAGGCCTCTCCCCCCCATCTCAGCACTGAGGATCTCGCCTCTTTATTTAATATCACTTGCTCTTCCATCCTGGATTCTATCGCTCCCCTTAAAATGAAAAAGCCTAAGCCCAAAGGTCGGCCGTGGCTCAATGACTCCACCAAAGCCCTAAGAAGGGAGTGCAGAAAATCAGAAAGGAGGTGGAAATGTGACAAGCTTCAAATTTCCTTCGAAATTCTGAGAAACAATCTTCTCAAATACCAGGAAGCAGTAAAGTCTGCTAGAGCACAATACTTCTCCGACCTTATTTCCAAAAACTCTCATAACTCCAAGGTCCTATTTAGAACAATTACCTCTGTCATATGTCCCGCCCCCAGTATCAGCTTAGTTGGGTCCCCTGCTAAGTGCGAAGAATTCGCTAAATTTTTCACCAACAAAGTTGAGAATATTAGAATGAACATTTCCCCTCCCACCCGTGACCTAGCTGTCTCACTAGTCTGTTCATCTAAATTGGACTGCTTCCAACCCGTCACTCTATCCTCCCTTGCAAAGCTTGTCTCCGCTATGAAACCTGCAACCTGCCCCCTTGATCCAGCCCCCACTGCCCTTCTGAAGGATGTCATTGCAATAGCCGGTCCCAGCATCCTCTCTATTATCAACAGTTCTCTGGCCACTGGCACTGTTCCAACCAGTTTCAAGCACGTGGTGGTCCAGCCCCTACTGAAAAAACCTAACCTAGACCCCACCTTGCCTAGCAGTTACAGACCCATTTCCAAACTGCCATTCCTGTCAAAAGTCCTTGAAAAGGCAATCCTAAACCAATTAGTGCCCTACCTGCACCAAAACACCATCCTGGAAAGTTTCCAGTCAGGTTTCAGAGCCCACCACAGCACAGAGTCTGCCTTGTTGAAGGTACACAACGACCTGCTTCTCGCCATCGACACCGGCGACTGTGCAATCCTGCTCCTTCTCGACCTCAGCGCAGCGTTCGATACAGTGGACCACACCATCCTTATTGACCGTCTCCGGTACGCGGTTGGCATTGATGGCACTGCCCTGAGCTGGTTCGCTTCGTACCTCAAAGATAGGAGTTTCACCATCAACATAGGCAGTTATTCCTCTGCTCCAGCTAGCCTCTCCTGCGGAGTTCCACAAGGCTCCATCCTAGGCCCCATTCTCTTCTCTCTATACATGCTCCCCCTTGGCCAAATCATTCAAAGGCACGGCATTTCTTTCCACTGCTATGCCGATGACACTCAGCTTTACCTCCCCCTGAAACCCAACAACCAGTCAAATTTAAACAGCCTCTGCCTTGAGGACATAAAATGTTGGATGGCACAGAACTTCCCCCAATTAAATGAGAGCAAGTCTGAGGTCATCCTATTCGGCTCCCCCGACTCCATCAAATTGATAACAGGCAGTCTTGGAAGCCTATCCTGCCTAGTCAAACCGCATGTCAAAAACCTCGGCATGATATTTGACTCTGCATTAAAATTTGATAAGCAAGTCAACGCTGTGGTAAAAGCCAGCTTCTTCCAACTTCGAACCATAGCTAAAATCAAACCTTTCCTCCAATTCGACGACACAGAAAAAATCATTCACGCTTTCATTTCCTCCCGCCTAGACTACTGCAACTCCCTATACACTGGGATCAGCCAATCTTCCCTGTCCCGCCTGCAACTGGTCCAAAACGCCGCAGCGAGACTCCTGACGGGTACCCGTAAAAGGGACCACATCACCCCGATTCTGGCCTCTCTCCACTGGCTCCCTGTACGGTACAGAATCAACTTCAAGCTCCTCCTATTCACGTATAAAGCCCTAAATGAACACTCCCCCTCCCTACATCAAAAATCTTCTAACCCCCCTCTCTAACTCCAGGTCCCTCAGATCGGCCGACTTGGGGCTATTCACTATCTCGCGGTCTAGGCTTAAACTCAGGGGTGACCGCGCTTTTGCGGTTGCAGCTCCTAGACTGTGGAACAGCATCCCTCTCCCCATCAGAACTGCCCACTCCATCGACTCCTTTAAGTCCAGGCTCAAAACATATTTCTACTCCCTAGCGTTTGAGGCTCATTGAGGAGGCGCTGTGAACTGTTTGCGTGCTACTGTATGTTTTCATTTTTTTCTTATTGGAACCTAATCAAATGTACAGCACTTTGGTCAACGTGGGTTGTTTTTAAATGTGCTATACAAATAAAATTGACTTGACTTGACTTGACTTGACTTGACTTATAGAGGTGTACAAAATCATGAGAGGAATAGATCGGGTAAATACATAGTCTCTTGTCCAGAGTAGGAGAATCGAGGACCAGAGGTTCAAGGTGAAGGGGAAAATATTTAATAGGAATCCGAGGGGTAACATTTTCACATAAAAGGTGGTGGGTGTATGGGACAAGCTGCCAGAGGAGGTAGTTGAGGCTGGAACTATCCCATCGTTTAAAACAACAGTTAGACATGTACATGGATAGGATAGGTTTGGAGGGATATGGACCAAGCACAGGCAAGTGGGACTAGTGTAGCTGGGACATTAATGGCTGGTGTGGGCAAGTTGGGCCGGAGAGCCTGTTACCACACTGTATCGCTTTATGACTCTATGCCCTCTGGTATTTATTTTTTCCATCCTGGGAAAAAGATTCTGACTGTCTAGTCTATCTAAGCTTTTCATAATTTAATATACTTCTATCAGGTCGCAATGCCAGTGTTCAATGCCAAATCTTTCCTGACTATCCCTTTTCGTACAATAGTTGGCCTATTTTAACATAGAGACTTTGCCTCCACAAGGTCTGTGAGGGAGTAATTTCTCAAAATGCTGTCAGTGACAAATGCATCTGGTTAACTCTCATGTTGAATCACTCACTATCTGCTGCAGATCAAGAGTATTTAATTGTCATATGCACCAGGATTGGAACAATGAGATTCTTAATTGGAGCAGCTTTACAGGCCAGACCAGGAAAGGGTGAAAGATTTCTCCCCTGAGGGACATTAAAACCCATATAGTATTTACAACAGTCCTGAAGTTTTGTGGTCATCATTATAAATGACGAGTTTTAAAAAAAATTGAGCTTCCAACATAGTAACTGAATGATGTACACAGTTCTGAGTTGCCAGTTTTCCTAGTCTGTCTTACAGTGGCAGTTGTGGAATTTAACCCTGTGAGTCTGGACTGCTCGTCCAGATCTCTGGATTGCCAAACTGCAGCACCACTGCCTTTTGAGTTTAACTTCAAGCCTGTCATACTGAACTTTGTCAAATATATACTACTAGTTATTTTTATTACCTTGTTTTAGCCACTCTTCCAAAAATGTAATAATTCTGCCCTCCACCGTATTTCAGCATTCCCTTTTGTTCTCACTGCCCCATCCCTCTTTCCCTCCTGCCTTTAAATGTGAGAATTGTCTATTTGCCTTTAAATGTGAGAATGGTGTATTTTCCATTTCTTTTTGGTGTCTTTTTTTCATAAAATTACTACAAATCGGATATGAAAAGGAGCTTGTATTTCCAGCATGTTTAATAAACAGTGGGAAACACTCAAGGGAGGGGGCGAGGCAGGGTGCAACTAAGTCCATAAAACTGCTTAGGTAACTGATCTTGTTACCTGAGCAGTTTTATTGACTCAGTAACCCATTCGTTATATATTCAAATTTATTTTGCCTCATTGGAAAGACATGCATTTAAATTGCATTTTTCAATGATGCAGGATGCACCAAGGCACAACAGTGCATAATTTCAACAATGTATTTGCTGTTGTAATTTCTGAACTCCTTGAGGCTTTGGTTTAATGTCAAATCCAATAAATGGTATCTCTGACATAGGAGCACTTACTCAGCACTGAGCTTCCGCCCTAGATTATGTGCTGTTGTCTCTGAAGAAGGACAAAGCCATTGCTCTATAATTCGGGGAGGAAGGATACTGCTGTGCTGTGGCAGACTGAATAATTAGTGAACCCATTTAATACTGAGGTGGATTTTTTTCATTTTAGCTTGCAGCATTTTTTTTAACCTGAGACATAAATGCTCCTGATAGATACTTTCGCCAATAAAAAAACACATATTCTCAATGAAAGTCTTGTGTGAAATGGATATTCTAGATAAGAAAAATGTTTATGTCTGCCAGAAATGCTTTTTTAAAACATTTGTATGTCTGCTATTTAATGTGAAGGAGCTTATTGGCCATAAGATGTTCAATGTCGGTCATGTGATCAAATGCTCCCGGAGCTGGTTCGTGCATTTTCATCCACCCCCACAGAATTTTCGCTTGTCATTTTAACAGCACAGTCAGAAAAGGTCTGTAGATTTCTGAGCACATCCTTTGTGTCTGTATTGTGATACACTGCAAGGTCTCAGTGGACGTGCTATTCTCTGATCATGTCATGCCACTGAGGGGGATGGTGCTTGCTGCAGTTCATTTAAACTAAAGAGTAAGGACTACAGCATTAGTTACATTTCAGAGATGCCACATGGAATTATAGCAGACTTCAAAAGTAAATCATCTCTCTCCTTGATGTTCTAAATTCCAATGTACTTTAAACAGAAATCATCACAAACTAAACAAGAACAAGCAGTGTCAAATGACGCAGATGGACCGAGTGATTGTCTGGAAACAACGGAAGCCAGCGTGAGCACTACGGGGAGTGGGCAGGTGAGGACATTTTCAATCTTCCACGGAATAAGAGAAATCATTGTCATTTCTTTCAGCAAAACGGTATATAGGAGCCTTACATTTTTCTGGTATTGCACACTTCTGTGTCTCTTAAATGGCCTTGATGATTTGGTGTAAGTTTATTCATTAAATCAGTTGTTTGATTAAATAAATGTATTTTACAATATATCACCAAATGGAATTTAAGGGAAAATTACACATTGTATAAATTTGGAATGTTCAGCATTAGAACTATTGATATTGATGCAGATCCAGCTCAAAATGATTAAAAGAGACAAATGCTGTTCACAGTAAAGTATTAATTCAATAAACTCTTAACATTTTACAGAAGAAAGCAAAATAAAAACCCAATTTGGATTATGAAATTAAGTAAAATTCTGTGAAATAACATTGTGTCACGTTTAGCACATTTAAAACAAAACGTAGACAAATAAGAAAGCTCTTTCTTTAATAACTGGATACTGTGTAACTTGGGTCACAGCACTCAAAATTCATGCTTCAGGTTCTGTAAGTGAAATGCTTCCTTATCTAATATGAACTATCTGATCCAGGTAATGAGCGTGTATTTATTTCCTTTTGACCAACGTAGACGTTACATTCTGCAGCATGTCTGAAAGTGAAGTCTTTCAAGTTTTTGCATTAACACAAGCAATGTTACATGAGCAGCATCAACGTAACATTAAAATAAGTTTCCATTGTTGGTTTGAAACATATGCTATTCGCTGCAGCATGTCACTTCAACATGGGTGTATCAGTTTTCTAGTGGGTGCATCTCCAGGTTGCAGGATAACATTTTGTTACACTAAATTCCTGGCCATAAGCCAGTTTTGTATGTTTGTTGTTAACGGTCCCTTTTATCGCATAGTCTTCAGTTTTAATGATAAACTTGTTCAGTAGCACTTAATCATAGGCCTATTGAAAGTCTGTCTGTACAAGATCTACTGCATTGCCATTGGCAATTGTCTCTGTAACACCTTCAAAAATAAAAATAAGCTAACAATGTGCTATTTGTCTTTAAATAATGCTCTGACTTTTCTTTATTAATCTAAATTTTGTCCCTGATTATAATTTCTAGCATTTTCATTATCAATGAGATTACACAGAATGGCATGAATTTCCTGAGCATATCCAGCCAGCATTTCTTGCCATGGTTTCCACAGGAACTGCCAATTAACTGGCTATTTAGTTCAAAAGTCGGACATCCGACCATTCCTGATCTTACTAAATTATGGAGCTGATTGAGAGGCCATCAGATCACTTGGACTTTGGGCTCCTCATGGTTCATAGCCCGCATGTGCACAACCTTGACTCAAAAGATAACTAAACCGTTCCTTAATTCTCTCTGGTTATCAGAGACATTTTAAAATTGTTACAGGATCTCCTGGGATGCTAAAAGGTCATTGGTGTCTTCTGGTATGAGACCTCAAGAGAGGTATTGTTGGAGACCCAGCCCATGGCTAACTCTACAGGAGATTCATGATCTGGTTTGACCATCCTGGCTGGAGTTCAACATCAGGATAATATTGGTGCAGTCAGGTGACCACCACAGGGCAATGAGTTTGGACAGCAGGTGGATCCACTTCTAGATTTTGCCATGAAGGCAAGGCATCTATCCTGTCAACCCTCAGAATCTTTATTTTCAATAAATTCACCTCTTATTCTTCTAAACATCAATTGTAGGCCCAATCTGCTCAATTGCTTCTCTTAGGTCAATCCCTTTATCCCCCAAATTGACCTAAATTCCCTAAACTTCCTCCAATGTGTTTATTCTCTCCCTATTTAGCAGATCAAAGGTGTAAAATATGTGTAGGAAAGAACTGCAGATGCTCGTTTAAATCGAAGGTAGACACAAAATGCTGGAGTAACTCTGCGGGACAGGCAGCATCTCTAGAGAGAAGGAATGAGTGACGTTTCTGGTTGAGACCCTTCGTCACTCCTTCCCTCCAGAGATGCTGCCTATCCCAATGAGTTACTCCAGCATTTTGTGACTACCTTCAAAGGTAAAGCAGATCTCCAGGAGTGGTCTCAGCAGTATATGAATGTTGGAAACCCTGAGAGTTTTGTTGCATATAGTAAATCCTTGTTTTTACGGACCTCTTTAGAATGGATTTTAGTTATAGCAGACGGACCTACCAGCCCTCGCTCCCAGGCCAGGTTGCCAATGCCAACCCCAGCCCACAATGCCTTCCCGGCCGCTTCCAGTCCATCTCCTGCCCACACCACCTCCCCGGCCGCTTCCAGACAGGGTTGCCAATGCCACTCCCAGCCCACACCACCTCCCCAGCTACTTTCAGGCTGTACCTATTGTTGCCACTGCCAGCCCGCACACCTTCCTCGACTACTTCCAGGCTGTGCCTGCCATTGCCTTTACCTGCACTCCAGCCGCCCGCAGGCCATGACCAATAACTACGCTGATCCTCACCTTTCCCCTCAGCGGCCAGCAGGCCGGAGCCGTCGACTGGTTCATCAGTTCGTAAGTTATAACAACAGAATTAAGCCATTCGGCCCATCAAATCTACTCTGCCATTCTATCATGGTTGATCTGTCTTTCCCTCTCAACCCTATTCTCCTGCCTCACCTGGATTTTAGGCTCAGTTCCTGACCAAGACCCTGAAGACTCTGATTTGTCAAAACGTCACCTATCCATGTATTCCAGAAATGCTGCCTGACCTGCTGAGTTACTCCAGCACATTGTGTCCTTTTGTGTATTAACCAGCATCTGTAGTTGTTTGTTTCTACTACTTATACAATGATAATCCCTTATTCGGTTGTAGCGGACAATCTGACAATAACGGACACCATTCTCCCCCTATGTTCCATTATAACGAGGGTTTACTGTACTTGCAATGAAGGCCAGCAATCAATTTGCATTCTTAATTGTTTGCTGTATCTGAATAATTTTACTTTTCCATGACTAAATCAAATCCCTCTACTGTACATTCTGCCGTCAGTCTCCATTTAAACAATATTCCATAATTCCCATTTAATATTCCATTTACCAAAGTTTTGTCCACTTACTTGAGCTATATCCCTTTGAAGATTATTTTCATTCTTCTGTTATGATCAATAGGTTTGATAACATTGCTTGGGAGTGCTTCCTCTCTTAACGGTATAACACTTGCAGTTCTCCTGCACTATAGCACTACCCCCATGCCCTCATGCTCCCTCCTGACACCACTGTCCCTAATTTAAGAGTGAGATAATTTGAAGATTATGACGAATTTAAGACAAGTACTTGCATAACTTCCACACTATCCTCAGCAACTGCGATGCACCCTTATGAATGAGATAGTCCTCTATCTGAGTACTACATGCACTTCCATTTGATCAGTTGTTAGCTTCATGCTATCTCAGCCATTTATTTCACTGTAATATTGTCAGTATCTTCCTTGTAAAAGACGTCAATGTTCTCAATACTGCTTGCACTTCATGATGGCAGAATTTAATATAATTTATCACAGGATACAATACTCACACAGCAGTGTGTGAACAATCATCATGTACATAGCAATAGTGTTGCAGTTGTAATTTATGTTTAATCTACAGCATCTTCACCCATCCCACAATATGTGCACTTATCAATAATGATGACAATTCAGAAGAAGAGTCTCAAATTGCACCATGGCAGGGCTTTTGCTCTCCAAACACTAATTTATATACACCATTAGATTTTAGTTTAAAAATAAATGTGGTTAGCATTTTGCCTGTTGAATCACATACCACAAGTGAATAAGCATAAGCAGAAATGGTGACAGCGATGACAAGTCTTGTTGGGAGCACGCTGAACAATCTTAAGTACCATTTAGCTGGCAGGGATGGTCGATGATTGGTGTTTACTCGTTGTGCCAAAAGGGTCTGCTTCAGTGTTGTATCTTTCAATCAAAAACTGCTTCTTCAGATCTGATTCAGAGCCCTGTCTTCTCGTAACAAGATTTATCTACACATTTACATCTTAAGGCTATTGGTGGTACTTAGTTATTTGTGCATAGGGGTACTTTTTATGAGCCTCGTGGTGACTGCAAAATTACTCCCAAATATGAAAATTTTCACATTTCAGAAAGGCTTTTGTTTATTTAACAGATGTAATACGTATTCTTTTCTGCATTTTAGGGTTCAGGATCAAGGGTTGAACAAGATACTAATAGTGTAATGAGCTGTAGTAACTCCTACTCAGTTCCCCGAAGATTGACAAATCACCTGGGTACCAAGGTAACCGAAGATTCCAGACGACAGGTCGCTACACTGCATTTTTTCTAATACGTCAATTTTAACAATGCTTTGGCTGCTTTACTAGCATGTTTCACAATTTTCATTAACAACTGCATGTGGTTTTCTTTACTGTGTCTTTAAAGATATTTACAAAATGTTTTATTTTGAACTGATTATTGCCAAACTGATATTGCAGGTGCATTCCACATATGAAGTAAAAAATAAAAGGCCATAGTAATAATTATATTTGAATCGAGCTTAGTGTCAAAAAGAATACTACCACAATCAAAAGAATTAAAACTATTCCATCGAGGAATAGAATTAAGAGATCAATATGTATTGATATTCAAATAACTTGTATAACCAGGACAGTATTTTATCCAAAGATAGCAAAAATACTGCTTCCTAACCACTGGAATTTGACATTAAATCTGAGTAATATTAATCCATTTTGTTATCATTGCTTCTAATTCCATCTGTAGAGATAGTATTGCTTGCTTTGCTGTAATTAGTTGCTGGTGATACTTTAAATTGTTTTCTTAAAACTTTAAGTTTTAAGAAAACACTAAATTCTTTAAGTATTTTTTTAACTTTTACTGAACTGTTCAGTAAAACACAGTGCTGATGAAACTCAGCGGATCAGACACCATCTGTGGAAGAAATGGACAGATCACATTTTGGTTCACCTGTCCATTTCCTCCACAACTGTTGCCTGACCTGAGTTCCTCCAGCGCTTGTGTAAACAGTTCCTATTATTCAATGGTAGCTTTGGCCAAGTGCAAAGTGATAATAGTCACTGAGGCAAAACTGAACTGTAAATAGTTAAGTTCTTAAATTGTTTTCTAGGAATTTAATTGGTTTATAGGAATGATAGTTTGAGGATAATTCTCGCCTGTTACAAATGATTCCCATATGGGTATGTGTGTTGCTACAAAATAATGGAAATTCATTGACTTGGTAGCATATTTGCTTCCCAATTTTAAGTTTTGGGGAATCTTGATTGCTTGGTATCTCTGTCAGAATATATTGAATGGAAATCATGAAAGAAGTAGGACTGATGAACTTTGCCTTGGTGGAACTGCCACCTCTGCTGACATTTCTTTCCTGGACCTCCTACAATGCCTGAGTAAGGCCACACAACTGAAGGAACAGCACCTCAGTAGCATACAACCCGACAGCCTGTTCCACCTCCCCTCTCCTGTCCCCTTCCACCTATATCCCTCCCTCTGACTTTGCATTTCACTCCTCATCTCTCCTCTCTGTCCTTTTTTGACATCCTTTTGTCACCTTGTCTTGTTTTCATCTCTTTTTGTCACTCTTTTGTCCCCTTTTCATCTCTAGCTTTTGTCCACCCAAAGGCTAATCAAAACCCTCCTCACCTTTCTCCACCTATCATTTGTGTATCAAATTCTCAATGCTGCCACATCGAAGATATGACAATTGTGGTAGTGGAATGAAACTGACGAGCCAAAACCTAAAATTTCACATTTCACAGTATTTTGGGATGGGAGGTGGAGGTTGGGGATAAGTATTGCTTATTATTGTCACTTGTGTCGAGGTGCAGTCAAAAGCGTTTATTTGCTTGCTATCCAGTCATATACAGTCATTGTACTGTCATGTACACAACTCAATCAAACTACAATCAAAGTCCAATGGGTTGTGCAAAGAGAAAAATATCAGAGTGCAGAAAGGTTTGATTTGGCAAAGCATAGAGTAGGAATCTGCTCCAACCATTTTGCATAACTTTGCAGAATATTAGTATGTTTTTGAGGAGAGCATGTCCCAGGGATGTGACAAAAGCTTGCTTTTAGTGGCTGCATTCTGAGTTAATAATTAAATCAAATTTGAGTGCAAAAGCTAATTTAATTGTTGCTGGGTCTATCATTGTTTTTTTTGTATGTCAATGATTTGAATCAGAATGTACAAGGCATGATTAGTAAGTACGCAGATGACATTAAAGTAGGTAGTATTGTAGGCAGTGAAAATGGCTATCAAAAATTATCTTGATCAGTATCTTGATCAGCTGGGCAAGTCAGCTGAGATATGACTAATGGAGTTTAATGCAGATAAGGTGTGAGGTGGTGCATTTTGGGAAGACAAAGCAGGGCAGGACCTGAACTGTGAACAATAGGGAGTGTTGTACAGCGGAGGGATGGAGAAGCACAGGTACATAGTTCCCTGAAAGTGGTGCCATATGTAGGGTAGTGAAGAAGGCTTTTGGTATGTTGACCTTCATCAGTCAGATATTGAGTAAAGAAGTTGGGATGTTGTAGCAATTTACAAATGTTGGTGAGGCTGCATTTAGTGTAGTGTTCAATTTGGGTCACACTGCTTTAGGAAGGTTGTCATTAAGCTGGAAACAGTGGTGAGAAGATTTACGAGAGGTCGGGCAGGCTAGGATTTCATTCCTTAGAGCGGAGGAGGCTGAGGGGTGATTTTCTAGAGGTGTATAAAATAATAAGGGGAATAGGGTGAATATACTTTTACACAAAGTTGGAGAATCAAGAATCAGAGAATGTAGGTTTAAGGTGGGAGGGGCAAGATTTATTAGGAACCTGAGGGCCATCTTTTTCACTTAGAGAGTGGTGGGTTTATGGAACAGGCTCCAGAGGAGGTATTGAGGCAGGCACTATAATAGTATTTAAAAGACAATTGGACAGGTACATGGATAGGAAAGTTTTGAGGCAAATGGGATTTAGTTAGATCTAGCTTAGATAATCTTGGTCGGCATGGACGAGTTTGACTGAAGGACCTGTTTTCATGCTGAATCACTCTAATATTTTCCAGGATTAGCTAGTCACACTGAATTGGAAATAATATTTCTAAACATACATTACTTCTGGAAATAAAAGGCCGTACAAAATAAAAATAAAAAATCAACAATTAACAATTTGATTTTAATTTGCATTAAATACCTGCTCAATAAAAAAAATAGTTGAGCTAATTCATCTGTAATACTAGACCTCCAGTGATTCTGTTTGTACTATGGTGAAATTATTGCTGATAAATAGAGGCAGTGCAATGAGACATTGATATATGGGAACTTGTGGATGTTACGACCTCTCAGATTTCCTGGCAGCTATTTTTTAAGTTATGAGAGGCAGTTAGGATAGACTGTCAGAATGTTTTTTAGGTGGAAATATCAAATACCATAGGGTGCGGCTTTAAAGTGAGCGGGGGAATGTTTAAAGTAAATGTGTGGGGCACATTTTGTTACCTACAGGTGCCCGGAACATGCTGGCAGATACGATAATGACGTTTAAGAAGCCTTTAGATAGGCACATAAATATGGAATGGAGGGATATTGATCATGTTCATGCAGAAGGGATTAGTTTAATTTGCCATCATGTTCAGTACAGACCATGGGCTGAAGGGCCTGTTTCTGTGGTATACTGTTCTATGTTCAATGGTCTTTTTCCACATCTACCTTGAGTTGCTCGAGCACAAAGTCATTGAACTGACACTGTTGGATATTTCTCTTGAGTCACATGAGTGACTCATTTCTCTTGAGTCACTAAGGAGTACAGGTAAAAGAAGGAAAAAGTGTAGTCATTCAGCAGAAAATGGGAAATCAACAATTTTTCTACTTGTATGTGTATTACATGAGCAGTTTAAAAATGATGGGGACCGATCATGATGGCTTCCAAATTAAAGCTGTTGAGAAACTTGATTGCTGTTCAAAACGGGCCTCTCAATGAATACAACCTATGTTTTGATGATCAAACAATAAAGTGTTTAGACGTAGAAAAAATATTCCCTTTAGCATAAAGTCAAAAACCAGGGAAGTTAGAATGAAGGTGCTGTATGGGAGACTTGCATTCAAGTACGGAACATGTGGAGTCACGAAATAGGTAATGAGATGGACAGCAAACTCACTATAAGATGGAAACCTGAGGAAATTAAGCAGAAACATGATTGCTATATGAAATTAAGGTGTATTCAGGCGGTAGATTGCCTTCTGAATTTTTTCCCTTTATCGGATAAATAAAACTCGAAGACATTGATTTGGGGGAAGGAGTAAGAGATTTAGAGGGGATCTGAGGAGGACTTCCTTCACTCTAAGAGAGTAGTGAGTGCTGAAATATACTGCCAAAGAGAGTGGCGAAAGCAGAGTTGCTGACAGCATTTAACAAGTGTGTAGATGAGCACATGAATCGCCTAGACACAGCAGGTTCTAGGCTGAGTGCTGAAAGATAGCATCAGTGCAGATGGTGCCCACTAGCCGGCATGGGCATTGCAGGCCAAACGGCCTGTTTTCATGCTGTATTACTCTGAGCTCCAGCTGCATGTAAGAGGAAACTCGCGAGAGAGAAAGAAAAGAAGATACACAGCATGGTTTAAATGAAGTAAGTTGGAAGGAAATGTACCTGTTGTATCTATGCTAATATGGTTCAGTTGGGTCAAATGATTCCATTTCTTTTATACACAAGTAAATGAAATATTACGCCTGTTGGATGTTATGACAAGCATTTTACTGGACAAATGCTGATCCATAAAATCTGTGATCCATTTGTGATTCCATCCAAAGTGAAGTTAACAAAGCTTCTGTAGTTTATATTATTTAATAAATGAATCCAATATAGCCAGAGGCACGAATTCACTTATGATTCCAATCTGCAGATTTGGTCCTTCTGATATTCGTAATAGATGAAAACTGAAAAGGATATAGTGCAAATAAAAATGATTCAAACGGCTGAATGGATGTATTGTGCCTTCTCCGTCTGCTTAGTTATCTGGAAGTAGGACAAAAATAAATGATTAGAGATTTTGAAATAGGGGGAAATATATATTTTAATGTATTGCTTGTTATATTTCTGTAATTTGGCTTTATATTAATATTTTTTTAACTGTAATGTGAATAGAATTAACCTTTCTGGTTCACTTGGGCTGTAGGTGGAAATGGTATATTCGCTGCTGTCGATGCTTGGCACACATGACAAGGATGATATGTCTCGAACTTTGCTAGCAATGTCTAGTTCTCAGGACAGCTGCATAGCTATGCGTCAGTCTGGATGTCTTCCGCTACTCATACAGCTTTTGCACGGCAATGATAAAGACTCTGTGCTGCTCGGTAATTCCCGTGGCAGTAAGGAGGCCCGTGCACGGGCTAGTGCTGCACTACACAATATCATCCATTCGCAGCCAGATGACAAGAGAGGAAGACGGGAGACCCGTGTTCTTCACCTGCTGGAACAGATCCGTGCATACTGTGAGACGTGTTGGGAATGGCAGGAGGCACATGAGCAAGGCGTTGATCAGGATAAAAATCCAAGTATGACATTTTCAGTGTAATATTGCATGTGAAAAAGCTTCATTATACTTTCTATTAAAAAGGAAAACCTTTAATGAAAAAAACACTTAAAAAAAAATCAGCTGTTATATAGACTTTTTTAATAGTTAAAAATGAGAAGTAATTTTGTTTCGGTTAAGTGTTTCTGGCTTGGAGTCTTTTCCAGTGTTAATGTAATGTGTCATCCTTTCCCTCCTTGAACATGCATTGCATCTGGACTGCTGGTATTAATGTGTTTGGTTTAATTATCATAGTCAGTCCGCCAGATGTTTTGTGATGCTTGATTTAGATGTGTTTACTCAAAAATAGCAATCGTTCATTTTGTGCACAGTATAGTTACTATTTAGATAAGCATTTTCTGAATTTTCATTTGATTTATAAAATACATTGTTGAGGGATATTATGTTCCAACACTTAAAGTGGCAATATTGGTACAGCATGTTTCATAACCATTCAATCTTCATAAATAGCTAAATTAATTGCAAAGTTCAGCTTCTTTGAGGTTGGTTAAACAGTTGATTTACTGTCAATGGCAGTAAAAATGATAGAAATGCAAGCCTGGTTTTTGCACATATGTGCTCACCAATAGGCAAACGCACAACTCAAAAGCAATGCCAAGATTTTTAGAAACACAAACTGAAATTTGAAGATTGCCTCATGCCAATCAGTCTGAAAAAGGGTCTCGACCCAAACCGTCATCCATTCCTTCTCTCCCGAGATGCTGCCTGACCCACTGAGTTACTCCAGCATTTTGTGTCTAGCATCAATCAAATGGTTTGCTTTACATGCATTAATCTTATTCAGTAAAAGGAAAAGTCTTGTTTTACAATGTGCTGTAGTATATCAGTGTGTGGTAAAGTTGATTTTAATTGACTAATGATTTCAAGAATGTTTCTAATGTTCACTAGTTATACTATCATGCTGGCATAATGAAAACCGAACATGCAGAAATTGGAATTGCATACATAAACCTCAAATCAAAAGCATTTTTTGTCCGTAGTGCCATCTCCGGTGGAACACCAGATCTGTCCTGCAGTGTGTGTACTGATGAAACTTTCCTTTGATGAGGAACACAGGCATGCAATGAATGAACTTGGTAAGTCTTGTTTTCTACTTTGACGAATGTACATTCCATGCTGATGTGTTTGAAAATATTTTGGATCAGAACAATACATGTTAATGGCCCTTGGCTGGGGTCCTTGAGGCTCTCCAGTCTTGGATTAAAAACTGGTGCACCATACCCTTGATTTCCAATTTCATTTTGGACTATTTCTGGCTGAATGGTCAGGGGGAAAAATGGCTGACTGAATAGAGTCCTGCACCTGTGATTGTGACCTCTGGCACCTGCAAATGCAATCTGCAGTTCAAGAAGAAATTGTCATGGTAATAAGTATTGGGATGTAAAGTCCAAATGTGCTATTGGTATTCGCTGATAATCTGCAGCTAAAGTCGTAGATCAACTTGTTTTGCAGTGTGTTGTATCTTCTAAACAGTGATGTTCCATTTTTATGTCAATTGTCAGATTTTCTTTTAAAATCTGATATCATTTTTGAAGCTTGCCTAGAGTATTGGCCTTTTCAGAAAATTGCACTGGATAAAGGCTGAGGAAAAACATCTAAATTTAATGATTTTCTTTGCCCAGAGCTAATTATAAGTAAGCTTTTAGATGTGTAATTTGAGAATAATTTGTACCTAAATGCACATCAGGGCCAGTGACCACTCAAGATTTAATAATCTGCACACACTAGAATCTTGATTCCTGGTTCTTCAGCATATGCATGCAATTAAATATAACTAGGCCCAAAGGCCCAAACCTTTCCTACATTGGTGCAGCACCCTCTCCTCCCCCCACCCCTCTCCTCTACCCCTACCCTCTACCCCTACCCCTACCCTCTACCCCTCCCCTCTACCCCTCCCCTCTCCCCCTCCCCTCTCTCCTCTCCCCTTCCCTCTCCCCTCTCCCCTTCCCTCTCCCCTTCCCTCTCCCTCTCCCCTCTCCCCCTCCCCCTTCCCCTCTCCCCTTCCCCTCTCCCCTTCCCCTCTCCCCTTCCTCTCCCCTCTCCCCTCCCCTCTCCCCTCCCCTCTCCCCTCCCTCTCCCCTCCCTCTCCCCTCCCTCTCCCCTCCCCTCTCCCCTCCCCTCTCCCCCGCCCCTCTCCCCTCCCCTCTCCCCATCCCTTTCCCCACTCCATCCCCCTCAACCCCCTTATCCTTCTCCCCCATCTCCCCCTCACCCCCTCCCTCCACCCTCTCCCTCCCTCCCTCCTTAGAAGATAGATTTAAACTTTAAAATGTGAATAACTTTTAAAATATAACACCGATTTCAATTAAACTTCTTCCATTAGCACCAAAGGGACGAGAGTGAGTAAGGTGGGCCTCAAATTGTCGCGCTATCATGTACCGTTTTGGCTGTAGTTCAGGAACAAACAAACAAACAAGCGAGAGTTTTAGTCTATAGATGACTCCTGTTCGTATTGATGTGTGTACAACCAATAAAACCACCCATTAACAGGAAAGTGATATTTATAGTCAAATATATGGCTTGGTTTGCTGTAAGATAAGGACAGCAAACCCACAAATTCCCTATGGGCTTCTGCACAAGAAACTGTCCTTTAAAAGAAAAGGTCTGAAATTCTCAACGGTATCCTAAACCTGTACAAGCAGTGAGTGAGCTTAATCAGATTGTAGAATTCTCCTGAGGTATGCAATCCAAACAAGGTATGTAATAAAGAAACCTATAAATGAACAAAAGCCTGTACATGAATGTTGCTTGCACTATACAAGTTAATGTAGCCACATCTTATACTTTTGTACCATAATTGCCCATTATTGTGCATGGGGAGGTAGAAGAATCCAGGCCAAAATAGTTGCTAGCAGATACCACCAGATATTCATACTAATACCAGCCCGTATTCAACACTTGTTTCATGTCAATTGTTGAAAATATTGATAATGCAAAGTTACTGATTATCCAATCCCTGCCCACTCCCAACACTGTCCACATTCCACTGACTTACTACTGATACTTTTATTCCAACCACAGTCATGCCCAACACTTGTCCAACCCACACCCCTGCCCCTAACACCATCTTTCGTTGGTCTTCTGGCTGATGCGTACCCAACACCGGAATATACTGTCATGTAATTTGCTGTTTGGCACCCCTATCCATGTAGTAACCCAGTCTCTAACTCCGATCCTTTGCAGTGAGGGGAGACCGGGGATGAAGTGCATACATTACTATGGCCAAGCCATTGGGATCAGGCAGAGTAAAACAGAGTCTCTGCAGCAGGGCAATTTGGGTTATAATTGTACTTACAGAGTCAGTCCAGACTGGACGGCACAAATAACCTTCTTTCATCTTGTCGTCCTTTAATTTACTTAGTCATACAGAACAGGAACAGGCCCTTTAGCCCAACTGGTCCATTCAGACCAGGATGCCCCCACCTAGCTAGTCACATTTGTTCACATATGGCCCATATCTCGATAATCCTTTCCTATCCACGATTCTCTCCAAATGTCTGTTAAATGTTAATTTAAACATTCCAACCTTTATACTTGGTATCCTGACTGAAGAAGGCCAATGCACTAAAAGCCACCTTTATCGCCAGTTTTGGGGAACTTTGTACCTGTATTCTTAAATCCCTCTGCTCTACAACACGCACTGTGAAAGTCTTGCGCTGGTTCGTTTACCCAAAATGCAACACCTCGCATTTGTCGGCATTAAACCCGATTAGCCATTACTCAACGCACTTACCCAGCTGATCAAGATCATGCTGTAATATTTGATAAGATTCTTCACTAACTGAAGGGTCTTGACCCGAAATGTCACCTATTCCTTCTCTCCAGAGATGCTGCCTGTCCCACTGTTACTTCAGCTTTTTGGGTCTATCTTCGGTTTAAACCAGCATCTGCAGTTCCTTCCTACACATACTCACTAACCACGATACCACCTAACCATGTCTTCTACATTTTCATCCAAATCAACGATATAAACCACAAAGAATGGTTCCAGCACTGATGTCTGAGATACACCACTAGTCACGGGCCTCCATTCTGAAAAACAACCTTCCATCACCACATTCTGCTTTCTTCCATGAAGCCAATTCTGCATGCAGTCATCTAGTTGTCCCTGGATCCCATGCGATCTACCTTTTCAGAGCATCCTGCCATATGGAACCTTATCAAAGGCCTTGCAGAAGTTCTGTTTAATTTATTGTCACGTGTACCGAGGTACAGTGAAAAGCTTTTGTTGCATGCTAACCAGTCAGTGTAAAGACAATACATTATTACAATCGAACCATTTACAGTGCATAGATACATGATAAGGGAAGTCCATGTAGATAACATCCATGGCTTTGCCCTTGTTGATCTTGTTGGTTACTTAATAAAAACTGACCAAAATTCGTAAGACACAATCTCCCACCTACAAAACCTTGCTGACTATACCAAATCAGACCTTATCTATCGAAATGCATATCTATCCTATCCCTCAGAATCCTCTCCAGTAACAGATGTTCGGCTCACTGGTCTATAGTTCCCAGGCTTTTCCTTGCTGCCCTTCTTTAATAGAGGCACAACATTAGCCACCTTTCAGTCATCCAGAACTTCACTCGTGTCTAACAATGATAAACACTTTGAATTAAATATTATACCATGGTAGCCTTCAGAGTGGAATTGAGGATTTAAATTTATAAACTAATATTTGAGGTATTGGTTCAAATAAGAATTACATTTAAATTGCTTTTGGCTTGTATTTTTGAAAAGAGTGTTATGAATACTTTAAACCATTGTTATCCCATGCAGGTGGTTTGCAGGCAATAGCTGAATTGTTGCAAGTAGATTGTGAAATGTATGGACTTACCGATGATCACTACAGTGTCACGTTGCGACGATATGCTGGGATGGCACTTACAAATTTAACCTTTGGTGATGTTGCAAATAAGGTAGGCAATTTGTTCTATATGAGGTTTATTTATTACATCCTAAAGATAACGTGAATTATGGGAAAAATACAAAAACATGATTGCATTTTATTTATGGGGCGAGGGAAAAGGTTGTTTCAGAAATACAGCACTTACAAAATTTTTGTTTTATTTTAAAAGAATGTGAAGTCTGAAATAATTGTCAATTGAATGGTCAATTCTGAACAAATCTACTTGAATAGCTACTTTCAGTTTAAGGTCAAATTTACTTCAAACTCATTTGGCTAGCACAGTCTTGTACTACCAAACAGTGCCCAATATTCACCTTCCTTTCAGTTCCTAACTTTAGGCAAATTTATATATCTTGTTTGAGTAATCTTAACAATCAACTTCAATTTTTCATGTTGCATCACTGCTTCTAAAATACTGTTTCCTTTTTACAGGCCACACTCTGTTCAATGAAAGGTTGTATGAGAGCTATGGTGGCTCAACTAAAGTCAGAAAGTGAAGATCTACAACAGGTAGGGATGGGTTTTAAACTTGAGTTTCAGGAAAAATGTCAGTTTTATATGTATTTGTAATTCTTAATCTCAGGATCACTGGGTCAGCAAAAGCTTTTGAAGCAGAAAGATTCTCTGAATATATTGGACACCTAAAAAGATTCTTTATGTGTAGTTATTGTTTAGCCACAGTGAGAATATACCGGAAAGAATGATTTGTGTAAGGATTGAGTTATCTTGTTGAAATTTAATTTATAATTTGCAACGGGACAATATATAAACTCATCCAATCATTAAAGCTTATACTTTCTGGCGGAAATGGTTTTTCATCCCTTAATTATCATTTGGAGTGCAGGAGGATGAGGGATGATCTTATACAGGTGTGTAAGATCATGAGAGGAATAGATTGGGTAAATGCAGTCTTTTATCTAAAATAGGGGAATCAAGAACCAGAGGCCATAAGCTTAAGGTGTGTGGGGAAAGATGTAACAGGAACCTGAGCGACAATTATTTACACAAAGGTTGGTAGGTAAATGGAGCGAACTACTGGAGGAAGTAGTTGTGGCGGGTGCTATCATAACGTTTAAAAAACATTTAGACAGGCACATGGATAAGACAGGTATAGATACTAGACCAAGTGGACCTATTGTGCCCAAACCTCTCCTGCATTGGTGCAGCACCCTCTTGTCCCCCACTCCCCCCTCCCCTCTCCCCCCTCCACACCCCGCTCCCCTCTACACCCCCCTCCCCTCTACACCCCCCTCCCCTCTATCCCCCTCCCTCCCCCCTCCCTCCTCCCCCTCTCCCTCTTCTCTCCCCTCCCCCTCCCCCCTCTCCATCCCCCTCAACCCCCCTTATAATAATAATAATAATAATAATAATAATAATAATAATAATAATAATAAGCAGTTATTTTATATAGTGCCTTACCAGGAGCTCAAAGCGCTTTACAAAAACAATCATAACATAAAAACAAACAGACAAACTATCCTGACGGAGAAGCGGCGAACAAACAGCGCCAGCGTCCTCTCACGTCAGGGTCCGGCAGTAGACAACAAAAAGCACAGGACACACAGATACAATTTTCAACACAAACAACCATCACAGTGATTGCTCCAGGCACACCCTCACTGTGATGGAAGGCAAAGAAAAGTCATTATCTCCCTCCCTCCCTCCCTAGGAGATAGATTATCCTCCCTCCCTCCCCCCTCCCTCCCTAGGAGATAGATTTCAACTTTAAAATATGAATAACTTTCAAAATATAACACTGAATTCAATGAAACCTCTTCCACTAGCACCAAAGGGACGACGGTGAGTAAGGTGGACCTAAAATTGTCGCGTTATCCGGTATCGTTTTGGCTGTAGTTCAGGAACAAACAAACGAGAGTTTTAGTATATGGATGGACCAAATGCTGGCAGGTGGGATTAGTGTAGATGGGGCATGTTGGCCGGTGTGGCAAGTTGGGCAGAAGGGACCTGTTTCCTCACTATATGACCCTATGATTTTAATCAACCTTTACACTATTTGGGAGCTCATCATTGTTTATGTTCAGATCCAATGCATTTTCCTCAAAAATATGCCCATTTTTAACGTATTAAGTTTTTTGCTGTGCTAATTTCTTTCTAACAATGTTTTAGTTTGGTCATCTCATTTTAAAAAGTATTGTCATGGGTGATTACGACTGCCAGTGTGCAATCTAATCATAGGGATCAATTCTGTCTTACACTTGGAATGAATGGGGAATGAAATAAGTAAATCTAAGTAAATCCAATAAATCATGACAGTATTCTCTGTTATCATCATTTTGACTGTCAAATGTAATGTTTCTGATGCAGGTAATTGCAAGCGTATTACGAAATTTATCATGGCGAGCAGATGTAAACAGTAAAAAGATCTTGCGTGAAGTTGGCAGTGTGAGTGCTTTGATGGAATGTGCACTGGATGTGAAAAAGGTAGGAAAAATAATTATTTTCTCTAAATTAATTTTAAGATCAAAAACCGACAGAGGAACTGAGTGAGCCAGGCGGCATCTGTGGAGCCTATGGACAGGCAATGATTTGCATCGGGACCCGTCTTCAGGGTCTAAAGAAGGGTCCCAACTTGAAACATTGTCTGTCCATTTCCCTCCACAATTGCCGCCTGGCCCACTGAGTTTCTCCAGTTTTTGTTTGCTCAGGATTCCAGGATCTAGTCTCGTTAAAATTTAAGATGTGCTTCCTTCCAAAATGTTCACAAAAAAGTAACTTCCAAGTATTCAGGAGTGCCTTGTTGCTCTTTGTTGATTACTTTCAATCTCTTTGGCATGACCATGATGCAACAAATACTTGCCTTTCATAAAGAATAATTGTTCATGTGACCATTCTGCTATTCGTGGCGGCACGGTGGCGCAGCGGTAGAGTTGCTGCCTTACAGCGAATGCAGCGCCTGAGACTCAGGTTCGATCCTGACTACGGGCGCCGTCTGTACGGAGTTTGTACGTTCTCCCCGTGACCTGCGTGGGTTTTCTCCGAGATCTTCGGTTTCCTCTCACACTCCAAAGACGTACAGGTATGTAGGTTAATTGACTGGGTAAAATGTTTTTTAAAAAATTGTCCCCTAGTGTGTGTAGGATAGTGTTAATGTGCGGGGTTCGCTGGTCGGCGCGGACTCGGTGGGCCGAAGGGCCTGTTTCCGCGCTGTATCTCTAAAAAAAAAAAAAAAATTCCTTTGGGAAAAAAATGTATACTAATGGAGATGCTTCATTTTTTTTCTTGCTGCTAGACGAAGTTCCAGAAATTCAATTAACTAGGAAAAAAAGGATACTTGGAACTAGGTTATTGAAGTATTAAATATTTTACGCAATTGAACATAATGTGAAAGAGGAATTGGATTGATATTTAAGCTGGAAAAATCAAAAATGATACCATAGAAACAGAAAATAGGTGCAGAAGTAGGCCATTCGGCCCTTTGAGCCAGTATGATCATAGCTGATCATCCAAAATCAGTACCCCGTTCCTGCTTTCTCCCCGTATCCCTTGATTCCGTTAGACCTAAGAGCTATATCTAACTCTCTTGAATACATCCAGTGAATTGGCCTCCACTGTCTTCTGTAGCAGAGAATTCCACAGATCCACAACTCTCTGGGTGAAAAACCTTTTCCTCATCTCATCCTAAATGGCCTACCCCTTATTCTAACACTGTGACCCCTGGTTCTGGATTCCCCTAACATTGGGAACATTTTTTCCTGCATCTAGTCTGTCCAATCCCTTAAGAAATTAAAATGTTCTCATTCGAATGCCTACACTCAAGTCAGGTCCATTTAACTTCTGTGCTCTATATTTCTGAGAGCTATGTCAAAAGCAGTGAATTGTAATAAATCAAGATGCCAAGACATAAAATTATTTTTAATATAAAGGTTGCCTGAAAGACAACTATGATAGCCTACAAATGTATCTGATGAGGATTTGATAATCTTTTTGGTTGTACTCTGGCAGAGACAATAGAAAAATTATTATAGAATATTGTAGCATTAAAATTTACTGTGTATCTGAAAGATGCATTATGTAAAATCTGACATACATGCATGGCAATTTTTTTAAAAATGTCCTTAAGTATAAATTAAAACAAATTGAAGATATATATTAATCTTTCTCTCATTTTAAAGGAATCAACTCTGAAGAGTGTTCTTAGTGCCCTGTGGAATTTATCAGCACACTGCACTGAGAATAAGGCTGACATCTGTACTGTGTGTGGAGCACTTGCCTTTTTAGTCAGCACTTTAACTTACAGAAGCCAAACCAATACACTTGCCATTATTGAAAGTGGAGGAGGCATTCTACGGAATGTTTCCAGTTTGATTGCGACAAATGAAGATCACAGGTGTGTGTAACTCCTAGATTTGTAAAAATTGAGTAATGCCCCAACAGCCTCGATTCCAAATCCTCATGTTTCACTAGCTTCCTCTCCTCCCTTCATGTCTTGCATGAATTCATTGTTGAATTCCAGTTCTCTCCCCTCTCCTTCCCTCCTGCCCACGCCTTCCTTCTCAATCCCTGCTGCCCACGCTGTCCTCCTCTCCCGCCCTTGCCCCCCCTTCCTCACCCCCACCGCCTCTCTCTCCTTAATGCCCTCACCGCCTCTCTCCTTCCTTCCTGCCCTCACTGACCCCCTCCATCCCTCCCTTTCCTTCCCACCCACCCTCATCATCCATTCGTTCTCACCCCCACAACAACGGTACCCCTTCTACCTCTCTGTTCGCTATAATTTAACATTGTGTGATGATTAAATCCATTATCTATTTTATTTATTAAAATTAGTGTAGGGCTGTGTTATTTTTTGGTTTGGAGATATTTCCTAAAGAATGTTATTTTCTACACAGGCAAATCCTCAGAGAAAACAATTGCTTACAGACATTACTGCAGCACTTAAAATCTCACAGCCTGACAATAGTTAGCAATGCATGTGGAACCCTTTGGAATCTGTCTGCTCGAAATGCCAAGGATCAGGAGTCTTTGTGGGACATGGGAGCAGTTAGCATGCTGAAAAATCTCATTCATTCTAAACACAAAATGATTGCAATGGGAAGTGCTGCAGCTTTGAGGAACCTGATGGCCAATAGACCTGCCAAATATAAAGATGCCAACATTATGTCTCCTGGATCAAGCCTACCATCTCTGCATGTTCGTAAACAAAAGGCTTTGGAAGCAGAATTAGATGCTCAACAATTATCAGAAACTTTTGATAACATTGATACCTTGAGTCCCAAAACATCTCATCGGAACAGACAAAGACACAAACAGGGCAGATACAGCGAGTATGTTTTAGATTCTGGAAGGCATAATGATGATGGAGTATGCAGGTCAGAGAGTTTCAACACTGGAAACATGACTGTGCTGTCGCCCTATGTGACTTCTTCAATGCTACCTAATTCATCAAGAGATGGCAGGGGTGCAATGGATAGTTCCAGATCAGAAAAGGAGAGAAATATGGAGAGAGATCGAAGAGGACCAGATACTGCTTCCTTTCCTCCTTCGGAAAATACGCCAGATCCTTCCAAAAGGATGGGGAGGCAGGCGCCTGCCAGCGCAGCTCAAATAGCCAAGGTCATGGAAGAGGTATCAAGTGTACATTTGTCATCGGACGACAGGAATTCACCATCTGATTTGCACTGTTTGCCAGAGGACAGGGCTGGAATGAGGCGAGGGTCATCATCTCATCCCCATTCCAACATTTTTAACTATAGTAAATCTGAAAACTCCAACAGAACCGCCTCCATGCCTTATGGGAAAACAGAGTACAGGAGGTCGTCAAATGATAGTCTGAATAGTGTTAGCAGTAGTGATGGCTATGGTAAAAGAGGGCAGATGAAACCATCGATAGAATCCTACTCTGAGGACGATGAGAGCAAATTCTGCAACTATGAAAAGTATCCCGCTGATCTTGCCAATAAAATTCACAATGCTAATCATTTAGAAGACAATGATGCAGAATTGGACACACCAATTAACTATAGCCTCAAATATTCGGATGAGCAGTTAAATTCTGGCCGGCAAAGCCCATCTCAAAATGAACAGTGGGCACGACAGAAACATATTGTGGAAGAAGAGATGAAAAGAAATGAACATAAGCAATCTAGAACTCAACCCTCCGGATATTCTATTTTTTGTGAAAATACTTGCAGCGGAGAGGAAACACATATGAAATTCCAGCCTCGATTCAGTCAATCAGATTGCTCTTATACTAGCAGGGCACATAACAATTCTGACCAAATTAGAGTAGATTCTGAACACAGAATGAACCAGAAAATGAATCCATCTCTTTGCCAGGTGGATGATTATGAAGATGATAAACCAACTAACTACAGTGAACGTTACTCTGAAGAAGAACAGCCCGAGGAAGAAGAGGACAGGCCCACAAATTACAGTATGAAGTTTACAGAGGAAGAACACCATGTTGAACAGCCAATTGATTATAGTTTGAAGTATGCTACAGAAGTACCTGCCTCTTCACAGAGTCAGTCTTTTATTTATTCAAAAAATGCTTCAGTTCAAAACACAACAAAAGATCGTGCATCAAATTGTGGAAGCACACCAAGCTCCAAAAACAACACTACTAGTCAACAACGACGACTTCACCCCAGCCCGGCACAAACAAGAACAACTACTGTTCCTACCATTCAGAAATCAGCCACATGTAAGACCCCTTCAATTAACCAAGAAACCATGCAGACTTATTGTGTGGAGGATACTCCAATTTGTTTTTCAAGGTGTAGTTCACTTTCATCTTTGTCATCAGAGGATGAAATGGAAGGTCGTGGCCAAGCCAAGCATGTAGCAGATGATGGCACCACCTTGCAGATCATTGACCTCAAGGAAAATCATGGACAATTATCTGTTGAAACCACAATAGGTGAGGCATCGTCTACTTCACATCATACCCGAATGAAGCAGAATAGACTGCAGGCCACTAATGTAGCTCAGCCGGATATTGGTCGTCAAAAAGCTGTTGAGTTCTCTTCAGGTGCAAAATCACCATCCAAAAGTGGAGCTCAGACTCCAAAAAGTCCACCAGAACATTATGTGCAGGAAACTCCTTTGGTATTTAGTAGATGCAGTTCAGTGAGTTCATTGGGAAGCTTTGAAAGTCAGTCAATTGCCAGTTCCATTCAAAGTGAACCTTGCAGTGAAATGGTTAGTGGAGTTATAAGCCCTAGTGATCTTCCAGACAGTCCAGGGCAGACTATGCCACCTAGTAGGAGTAAGACTCCCCCACCTCAGCCAGCTCAACTAAAAAGAGAAACAAACAAAATCAAGGATCAAACTAATGTTAAAAGTAGAGAAATTGGCCAACGCCAAGAGGCTGTGAATGAAGCGGTCCAAAGAGTCCAGATTCCTCAGGATGGTGATTGTCTGATGCATTTTGCCACGGAAAATACTCCAGATGGATTCTCATGTGCATCAAGTTTAAGCGCTCTTAGCCTTGATGAGCCATTTATTCAGAAGGATCTTGAGCTCACAGTAATGCCTCCTGTTTATGAAGATGATCACAAGAATGACGAGTCTGTGAAGGAAGATGATGTAACTGGGAAAAATAAATGCAAAGCAGAGAAAGTTGCAGAACCAGAGAAAGATATACTTGATGACGATGATGATGATGATATTGATATCTTAGAAGAATGTATAAATTCAGCCATGCCAACTAAATCTTCAAGTAAAGCTAAAAAAACTGCTGCTAGTACTACATCACGGATGCCACCTCCTGTCGCAAGGAAACCAAGTCAACTGCCTGTGTACAAATTGCTTTCTAATCAAAATAGAGTTAATTCTCAAAAGCATGTAAGTTTTAACCATGACATATTTAGAGAAGATATGCCACGAGTCTACTGTGTTGAGGGGACTCCGATAAACTTCTCAACAGCAACATCTTTAAGTGACCTCACCATTGAGTCACCGCCAAATGAATTGGTAAATTCAGAAGCTAATCAGCCAGCATCTGAATCTGCTGTGATGGAAAAGAGAGATACTATACCAACTGAAGGCAGGAATATGAATGATGCCGAGACATCAAAAGGTCTCACTGGTGCTCAGCCAGGGCAAGATGACAAAATGGAGGAAGGTGATATTTTAGCTGAATGTATAAACTCCGCTATGCCAAAAGGAAAGAGCCATAAACCATACAGAGTTAAAAAAATGATGAATCAAGTTCAACATGTGTCAACTTCTTCAAATAATGCAAATCAACAAGAGGTAGAAAAAAACCCAACATCTCCAATGAAGCCGTTGTCTCAGAACAATGAGTACAAGAATCGTTCATTACAACGTTCATCCCTATCTGATCCTCAAAGTAGCTTCAATGCTGAAGGTAATTGCACAGAACATAGGAAGGACATGGAGAAAGGTGGCCAAAAGCAAGCCACAAAAAATATTGCAGGGGATTTTCAAGATAAACCACCTGGTAACGATAACCGTGTTCGTGGAGGTTTTGTATTTGACTCTCCACATCATTATACTCCAATTGAAGGAACTCCATATTGTTTTTCCCGAAATGATTCTCTCAGTTCACTTGACTTTGATGACGATGATACTGATCTCACAAAAGAAAAAGCAGAATTAAAAAAAGACAAGGGCAAAAAGGAAAGCGTCCCCAATGATGTAAAAAGTTGTAATAACAAACAAATTCCCATTAGTCAGCAATCTTCTGATAGAGTTCAACCAGGTCAAAAATCTGTGTCAGGGAGAGGGCAGTCAAAATCTGCTCTACAGAGGCAGGCTGTCTTTTCCCAAACTCAGAAAGATAATAATGGCCGAGAAACAATTACTGATGAGAAAATGCAAAATTTTGCCATTGAAGATACTCCTGTCTGCTTTTCTCGTAATTCTTCATTAAGTTCTCTTAGTGATATTGACCAGGAGAATAATAATAAAAAAGCAGCACAGCATAGTGAACAGGGAGAACACACCAATAGCCAAGTTACAGTGAACAGACCTCCAGCATCTGGCTATGCTCCTAAGTCATTTCATGTTGAAGACACACCAGTGTGCTTCTCTAGAAATAGCTCCCTTAGCTCTCTTAGCATAGATTCTGAAGATGACCTTCTACAAGAGTGCATCAGTTCAGCTATGCCAAAAAAGAAAAGGATCCTTGCAAAAGGCAACAGTAACTGGGAAAATACAGGAAGTGATACTTCTGCAGCATCAGTAGAAGAGATGAATGAGCCTATGAATTTAAGAGACCAAGTGCAAAGCCCTATTTCAGAGCAAGCTTTCTCTCCAGATTCTGAAAGCTTTGACTGGAAAGCCATTCAAGAGGGTGCTAATTCTATAGTCAGTAGCTTGCACCAGGCAGCTGCCTGCCTGTCAAGACAGGGTTCTTCTGATTCTGACTCTATTCTCTCACTTAAATCTGGTATTTCCTTAGGATCACCTTTTCACCTTACACCTGATCAGGAAGAAAAGCCATTTGCGTCTAATAAGGGCCCTAAAATAGTGAAACCTGGTGAGAAAATCGCTAGTGACAATAAAAAGAACAAAGAAGAAAATGTTAAGGCAATTCGAGGAGGGAAAAGAGTCTATAAAAGTTTAATTACTGGGAAGGCCCGTTCAAATGTTGAAACTCCTACCCATCATCCAAAACATTCCCAACAGGCAAACATGCCCATGATCTCGCGTGGAAGGACCATGATTCACATACCTGGTGTAAGGAACAGTTCACCTAGCACTAGTCCTATTCCGAAAATGCCACCTAAAAACATAACTTCTAAAAGTCCAAATCCAAATCATTCAAGAGGCATTAAAACTCCATTAAAATTAGAGTCAAGTCCAATAGGTAAGCAAACGAGTGCTCAGGGAGCATCAAGCAGCAAAGGATCTTCTAGATCAGGATCCAGAGATTCTACTCCTTCCAGACTTTCCCAGCAATCCTTATCAAGACCCATGCAGTCTCCTGGTCGAAATTCTATATCTCCAGGAAGGAATGGGATCAGCCCTTCTAGCAAGATATCACAACTTCCAAGAACATCCTCTCCAGGTACTGCTGCAGCTAAACCTTCTGGATCAGGAAAGATGTCTTACACATCTCCAGGTAGACCGTTAAACCAGCAGGCGGCATCGAAGCAAACGGGCCTAGGAAAGGGCACATCTTCTTTAACAAGAAGTGAATCCAGTTCAAAAGGCTTAAGCCAGAGTGGCAGTAGTGCTGCACCAGGTAAAAGAGTAGAATTGTCAAGAATGTCTTCAACAAAATCAAGTGGCAGTGAATCAGACCGATCTGAAAGGCCTACATTAATGCGCCAATCAACATTTATAAAGGAAGCCCCAAGTCCAACACTGAGAAGAAAATTAGAAGAATCTACTTCTTTTGAATCTTTGTCACCACCTTCTCGACCTACATCACCGAGTAGATCACAAACTCAGACTCCAGTTCTAAGTCCATCTCAGCATTTGGATGTGATGTCAAGTCACTTACCAAGCCAAGCCAGTAGCTGGAGAAAAGTGCCTCCAAACCAGAATCTCATTGCAGAACAACTAGAAGGGCGACCTATGCGGAAACATGACATAGCTCGATCTCATTCTGAAAGTCCGTCAAGGCTACCAGTGAATAGATCAGGTACTTGGAAGCGTGAACATAGCAAACATTCCTCATCTCTTCCTCGAGTTAGCACATGGCGCAGAACAGGGAGTTCTTCATCAATTCTGTCAGCTTCTTCAGAATCAAGTGAAAAGGCCAAAAGTGAAGATGAAAAACCATATCCTGGGAGTTTTTCACATGGTAGTAAACATGGCAAGGAAAATCCAGTTCCTTTGAGGGGAACTTGGAGGAAAATTAAAGATAATGAAGTTCCACAAATAAATAGTCATGTTCAGATTCCTTCAGCTGCACATTGTGTTGAAAGCAAAAATTTGGTTTACCAGATGGCTCCTCCAGTATCAAAAACTGAGGATGTGTGGGTGAGAATTGAGGATTGTCCAATAAACAACCCTCGCCCTGGAAGATCTCCATCAGGCAACACACCACCAGTTATTGATGATTTTCCTGAAAAGATATTTCCAAATGATGAAGAAGGTTCAGGTGATGCACAGAACAGACCAGCTTCAGAACACAGAACTCCATCTCATGGTTTAAGAATGGAAAAATGTTTAAATTCATTTACTCAGTTGGAAAGTCCAGAAAAAAAGGCAGCAGAAGCAAAATCTGCTGTGAACAGTTCTGCTACCTCACCAGAAACTGAGATGACAATTGTCACTGAGCGCACACCCTTTAGTTCAAATAGTTCAAGCAAGCACAACTCACCAAGTGGTACTGTTGCAGCAAGAGTAACTCCTTTCAACTATATACCCAGCCCTCGAAAAAGTAGCACAGATAACAGTTCTACACGGCCATCACAAATTCCAACACCTGTAAACACCAAAAGAAAGGAGAGTTCCAAACCTGAAGCTACTGACTCTAGTGGGAATCAAAGCCCGAAGCGTCATTCTGGATCCTATTTAGTAACTTCTGTTTGAAATAACTGTGGTTGTATAAAATTGGTTTATTATGTATGATTTTTTGGCACAACTATCTGATATTTGAGGTTAACTGTTTTACAAGAATTATTGATCAGCTAAGATGCTCTTGTAAATATCTACTTTTTCCTTCGCAGAGGGACTTTGTTAAGGAAGCCATATTTGTTAGAAAACTATATTGTTGCTGGTGGAAATTTGACAGGTGCATTTGGTTGGGAAGTTTGAGATTATTCCTGCAGCTAGTAAAGACAATATTGTACAGTCAGTTTTACTTGTATTATGTATTAAGAGTTTCTGCCATGAACCCTTTATGTAATGCTTGGCTTATGTAACTTACAATTACTTGGGAGATAAGTCTAGATAATAAGTCCATTAAAATATATCAATCATGTTCAACATTTTAACAGCAAAAAAAAGGTCAGGGATTAAAAAAAATTAGATATTTAATTTACATGCATAAAGGTGAATGAAATGAGTATTAATATTCCATGTTAGTATTTGTGAAGTATCCTAATCCTCTAGGTAATCATGCAGCTGTGAAATTCACGGCCTTATGATTTCTGGTGCAACAGCCTTCCCCTGCCTGCTCTTGTGCATGATCAGATCGGATGGTATGTTGTCTGAAGCAATGACTCAATTTTGTGATCACATGATGTGCATAGATAGCTACAGTGTATTAAGGTACACTGCTGTATGTGTGCTGCAAAAAGAGATTGTCTGTAACCTTGCAGCTTTGGACTGGAGTATTTTTTTCCTGACCTAGATTTTACCAGAAAAGTAGATAGAGCCATTGCTATGCTGTAACTTGTTGTATATTGTTATTTGAGGTCAGATGGCTACTCTTTTATGAATGAGACAAATTGTTTCAGAAGAACTAAATGAACATTTCAAAATAAATTATTACTGTATGTATTAATTGTTGCGTCATTTCAGTTCTTGTGGATAATCTGTACTCCAGCAAATGATTGTACAAATAAATTAAGTTTCGTTTAGAGACACAGTGTGGAAACAGGCCCTTTGGCCTACGGAGTCTCTACCTACAACAAATACCCATATACTAGTACTATCCAACACACTAGGGACAATTTACAGAAGCCAATTAACCTACCTGCAAGTCTTTAGAATGCAGGAGGAAACTGGAGCACCCAGAGAAAACCCACAGTCACAGGGAAAACCTACAAACTCCGTATAGATAGCCGCCCTCGTCAGGATCGAACCCGGGTGTCTGGCGCTAAAAGGCAGTAACTCTACTGCTGTGCCACCCTTTCTTACCTGCAATTTTAATTTGACCCACCAATAGGATGAAGGGGCTGGAGATGTGTTGCTGTGATTTGCCATGTGATTGCTTAATGTATGCCCTGCTAATCTCATCAGTAACGAGCAGAAAAGGAGAAAGGAGAGACTGTTATCTTTCACTCTTCTATTTCATTACCTATCCAGTTGTAGCCAGAGTCAATAAGACTTCCTCCTGCACTCCCCAGAGATCCTCCAGAGCCTCTTCCCAAGTCATCATCATCATCCCAAAAAGCCCCTTTGGTTTCCAGGTGTGCATTGGTGACACCCAGGTTTGGCCCACCACAACCTCTCTACTGTTTCTAAATAAATGCCAAATGTCTGTTTGGCATTTAATACTGAATGGTAGATACTTTCTCCAACTAATTATTAGGAAGACCAAAGCTGCCATCTTCAATCTCCATCAGAAACTCTGTTCCTAAACTACCAAACTTCTGTAAAAACAGAAAATGCAGGAAACATTCAGCATCAAGAAAAGACAGAATTAATGTTTCTGATCAAAATTGTTTATCAGAACTGGGAAATTAAAAAAAAAAACCCTACTCCCACTCTAACCTTTCTATGTCTGATACGGTTCCAATGTCATCCTTCATTTTAGCACAATGCAGGTTTGGGGATTCTTCATTGAAGTCAACATATTCAGGTAATTCACTTGTTTATATCAAAACTGGTTGTAAAGTTATCGATTGTAATGTTAACTTTTCCTTTGGAAATATTGATCTGCAGGACATCACCGGCATTGTTCTCTCTCCCCCTCCCCCCCTCGCTCTCTCCCCCTCCCCCCCTCGCTCTCTCCCCCTCCCTCCCTCTCTCCCCCTCCCTCTCTCTCCCCCTCCCTCTCTCTCCCCCTCCCTCTCTCTCCCCCTCCCTCTCTCTCCCCCTCCCTCTCTCCCCCTCCCTCTCTCCCCCTCCCTCTCTCCCCCTCCCTCTCTCCCCCTCCCTCTCTCCCCCTCCCTCCCTCCCTCTCTCCCTCTCTCCCCTCCCCCTCTCCCTCTCCCTCTCTCTCTCTCTCTCTCTCTCTCTCCCTCTCTCCCTCTCTCCCTCTCTCGTGCCCTCTCTCCCCCTCTCGCTCTTTTTCCCTCTCTCTCTCTATCTATTTTTCCCTCTCAATCCCATTCTCCTGCTTTTTTGCTCTAACCTTTGACGACCTTCCTACCCAAGAACCTATCAATCTCTGCTTTAAAAATATCCAATGTCTTGGCCTCCTCAGCCATTTGTGGCAATGACTTCCGCAGATACACCACCTTCTGGCTAATGAAATTCTTCCTCATCTCCGTTTTGATTGTACGTCCTTTTATTCTAAGGCTGTGCCCTCTGGTACTAGATTCTCCTATTACCAGAAACATCCTTTCCACGTTCACTGTATCTAGGCCTTTCATTATTTGGCAGGTTTCAATGAGATTCCCCTCATCCTACTAAACTCTTGCCTAAATCTCCTCACAATATTCCAAATGTGGCCTCACCAACACCTGATCAAGCCTCAGCATTACATCTTTGCTTTTATATTCTAGTCCCTGCAGGAAATGAATTTTAGCATTGGATTTGCCTTCCTCACCGCTGACTCAACCTGTAAATTTCTGACTAGATAATCCTTGTGCTTACATTTTAGCCTAAGGAATGCTAAAATTTTAAATGTATTTTTTGTTTTTTAATTGTTTTCAGGATTTTGGCCATCCTTTATTCATTTTCTGCAAATGTGGAGTGAAAACAAAACTCTCAATTCATCAAGCTTAATGTGTGATTTATCAGGGCAGTTACTTAGTCATCAGCAACCACAAGAGGGAGCTAAACATTAAAGTAACCAAATTAAAAATGTCTTCATGTCTTTCAGTTGATCACATCCTTTGCACTTTGGATATGTACTTGCATATTTAGTCAGTATTACATTAAAAGTATACAAATAACTTTACTAAATATACAGGTGGGTTCCTTGGTCGATGCAAATGACACTCAGCTTGTGCTGGAACCTCAAGATTAATATCTTTGCACTGTCAGTTGCAGTAGGAAGTAGGGAAATCTGTGCTTCTGGAAACCTCATGTCTAGTTCTTTTAATGTTTGACATAAGTGATATCATGTGTGGTATTGATGATGATGTGCTTCACACAACTATCAACTGGGAAAACCATAACTTGATCCGGCTCAATTAGCGATGCATCCCAAATACCGGCTTCTTCATAACATCCAAAAAATGTACAGGAGCATCTGCAGTAACCACGTCCCTTTTGTATCGAAAGGGAACATGGAATCCTGGGTCCTGGTATGTTAACGAGAGTAGGGGAACCAGGATCCCGGAATGTTAAGATGCTGTGTTCATAGTAGAATGGGTACCAGGGCCTTGGTATGTTCAAGGGACCACAGGAACCGGTGTCTTGATCTATGAAAAAGGTTTTTGAGAAACAGCACCTGGTGAGTCAGATGGTTTACAATGTCTACAATGCTGATTCATCACCTTAACTATCAAACTATTTTCCCTGCCCAATGTAGCAAACACTGTCACATTCCATTATAATTACTGTTTCTAGTTCTTTTAATGTTTGACATAAGTGATATCTAACACCTTATCCTTAGACCTTATCCCCAGGTGTGGACTGTTCAGCCAAAATAAATGGCTTTGTGATCAACTGAAAATAAATGGCTTCTGTGCTATCAGAACATTTTATCTCCCGATGGTACCACCTCTCATTTGCATAAAAAAAATATTTTTAAATGCCTAGAAATAGGGCAATAAGCAAAGCACTTCAAGAAATGATGAATATGATGCCTGACAAATCTGCTGGAGATGTTGATTTTCAGAAGGCCTTCGATAAGGTGCCACACGTCAGGCTGCTTGAGAAGATGTGTGCGCACGGTATTAAAGGGAAGATACTAGTATCTTCCAGGTTATCCATGTTTGCTGGATGGCAGAAGGCAAAGAGCTGCAATAAAAGGAGCTTTTTCAGGCTGGCTGCCAGTGACTAGAGGAGTTCTGTAAGGGCCTCTTCGCGTTGTATATTAATGATTTGGATAAGGGGATTGAAGGCTTTGAACCAAGTTTGCAGGTGATGCTGATAGGTGGAGGGGCAGGCAGTGGAGAGGAAGCAAGGACTCTGCAGAAGGACTTGGACAGGCTACGAGAGTGGGCAGAGAGGTGGCAGGTGAAATTCAGTATAGCAAAGTGCAGAGTCATGCATTTTGGTAATAAAAATAAAGGCATTGATTATTTTCTAAATAGAGAGAAAATCCAGAAATCAGAGGTGCAAGGGGACTTGGAAGTGCTGGTGCAGGATTCCCCAAAATTTTAATTTGCAAGTAAGGAAGGCAAATTCATTTATATTAAGAAGACTGGAATACAAAAGCAGAGATCTAATGCTGAGGATCTATAGGGTGCTGATCAGGCTGCATTTGGAGTACTGTGAGCAAATCTGGGCCCTATATCTGAGGAAGGATGTGTTGGCTCTGGAGAGGTTTACAATAATTATTCCAGAATTGAGTGGGTTAGCATATGATGAGCATAGCGGATAGCGGAGTGAGGGGGTATGGGGAGAAGGCAGGAACAGGGTACTGATTGAGAGTGATCAGCCATGATCGCATTGAATGGTGGTGCTGGCTCGAAGGGTTGAATGGCCTACTCCTGCACCTATTGTCTATTGACAGCACTGGGCCTCTTCTTGCTGGAGTTTAGAAGGTTGAGGGGGGACCTCATTGAAACCTACAGAATAATGAAAAGCATAGAGTGGATGTGGGAAGGATGTTTCACTGGTGGGAAAGTCTAGACCAGAGGTCATAGCCTGAGAATTAAAGGGCGCTCTTTTAGAAAGGAGGTGAGGAGAAACTTCTTTAGTCAGACGGTAGTTAATCTGTGGAACGCATTGTCACAGAGTGCTCTGGAGGCCAAGTCAGTGGATATTTTCAAGGCAGGGATAGACAAATTCTTGATTAGAACGGTTGTCAAGGGTTATGGGGAGAAAGCTGGAAAATGGGATTAGGAGGCAGAGATCAATCAATCAATAATCAATATATCTTTATTGTCATAATTCCCGGAATGGCGGGACTGTCGTATGTTGAAAGGCTGGAGCGATTGGGCTTGTATACACTGGAATTTAGAAGGATGAGGGGGGATCTTATTGAAACATATAAGATAACTAGGGGATTGGGCACATTAGAGGCAGGAAACATGTTCCCAATGTTGGGGGAGTCCAGAACAAGGGGCCACAGTTTAAGAATAAGGGGTAGTCTATTTAGAACGGAGATGAGGAAGAACTTTTTCAGTCAGAGAGTGGTGAAGGTGTGGAATTCTCTGCCTCAGAAGGCAGTGGAGGCCAGTTCGTTGGATGCTTTCAAGAGAGAGCTGGATAGAGCTCTTAAGGATAGCGGAGTGAGGGGGTATGGGGAGAAGGCAGGAACGGGGTACTGATTGAGAGTGATCAGCCATGATCGCATTGAATGGCGGTGCTGGCTCAAAGGGCTGAATGGCCTACTCCTGCACCTATTGTCATTGTACAAGTACAACAAGATTAAGAATGCCACTTCCATATCAATGCTATAAAATAAATAAAACACGGCAAAAACAAAAATCAAAAAAAAAAAAAAAAAGATCAGCCATGGCGGAGTAGACTCGATGGGCTGAATGGCCGAATTTTACTCCTATAACATGTGAACGTGAAATGTACGTTAAGAAAACCAGAAGTGGGGAAATTAATCGGGTTGAAAAGTAAATTCCAAGGACTTAATGACCTGCATTCCTAACAAATGTCTGTGGAGGTAGTGGAAGATTGTAAGGTGGTAAATGTAATCCCACCATTTAAGAATGGAGGAAAGAGAAAATGAAATGATTGCCTGAAATCAGTAGTGGAGAAAATGCTGGGATTTATTATTGTCACATGTGACAATACAGCATTCATTCACATTAAGGACATTTGGAAAATAATAATAGGATTGCATGGACTCGATGTGGATTTATAAAAGACAAATCACTTTTGACAACCCCTTGCAATTGTTGAGAATATAAACTAGCGGAGAAGATAAGTATTAGTGGAATATATAGACTTTAAGAAAGCCTTCAATAAGGTGACACAAAAGATTATTTTTAAATGTCATTTCTGGTAATATACTAATATAAATTGGTTTATCAGCAGTAAATAGAAACAGAAAAATAGGTGCAGGAGTAGGCTATTCAGCCCTTTGAGCCAGCGCCACCATTCAACATGATTATGGCTGATCATCCAAAATCAGCACCCTGTTCCTGCTTTTCCCCCATATCCTTTGATTCCTTTAACCCGAAGAGCTAAATCTAACTCTCTTGAAAACATCCAGTGGATTGGCCTCCACTGTCTTCTGTGGCAGAGAATTCCACAGATTCACCAAGAGTTCAGGAATTAATTTCCTCTGCAAAAGATGTGCTGCCTTTTGTCAGAATCAGCGTACCAAATCGAGGGTAGACAAAAAATGCTGGAGTAACTCAGCGGGTCAGGCAGCATCTCGGGATAGAAGGAATGGGTGACGTTTCGGGTCGAGACCCTTCTACACAGCATACCAAATCCATGGCTTTCAAAGAATGCTCATAAGGCTCTCTTTATTACATCGGTGTCACACTCTGATGATATTGCTTACTCGGCTGCGGGGCTTAACACCGCCCGGTGCAGCTCGGCTGCGGGGCTTAACACCGCCCGGTGCAACTCGGCTGCGGGACTTAACACCGCCCAGTGCAGCTCGGCTGCGGGGCTTAACACCGCCCGGTGCAACTCGGCTGCGGGGCTTAACACCGCCCGGTGCAACTCGGCTGCGGGACTTAACACCGCCCGGTGCGGCTCGGCTGCGGGACTTTTCACCGCTGGTGCGGCTCGGCTGCGGGACTTAGCTGCGCAAGGCTTGGTCGCGGGCCTTTCATCGCCTGGTTCGGCCGCGAGACGTTTCAGCGCCCGGTGCGGGGACTGTGCGGGTCGGTCGGGGACGAGCTGTCTGTCCGTGGGCGTGGGGAAGAGAGGGGAAGTTTTGTTGCCTCCATCACAGTGAGGGGGTGTTTGGAGTCACTGTGATGGACGTTTGTGTTGGGGTTATGTGTCTTGTGTTCTTTTTTTTCTTTTCTATGACTGCTATGTAGTTTCGTTCGGTACTTCGGTACCGAACGACAAATAAAGCTCTGTTATACCTGTTATACTGTTATACCTGTTACTCGCAATACCAACCTACTTCTCAAATATCGCATTGCTATTCACCAACATGTGTTGTCACTTCAGCTCTTAGCTCATTATCTTTAACACCAACTTTTCTATGCACTGTCCGAAATTCCAGCTTACCTCCTCCCAAGAAGGTCTTGTGTTTAACTACATAAATCATACACATTTTTTTCAGGAACTCTTTCTCAAAGGTGGCGTATAAAGGTGACATTTTCTTTGTTTTTCGTGCCTGAGTGCTGAGAATTGCCAGTATTTTGTGTTTTTATTTATATTATTTTGTCCTTTGTTGAGCATTGATTTTGCTTGGCACATTTAGTTTCGATACTAATAAGACAATAGGTGCAGGAGTAGGCCACTCGGCCCTTCGAGCCAGTACCACCATTCAATGTGATCATGGCTGATCATTCTCAATCAGTACCCCGTTCCTGCCTTCTCCCCATACCCCCTGACTCCACTATCCTTAAGAGCTCTATCTAGCTCTCTCTTGAATGCATTCAGATAATTGGCCTCCACTGCCTTCTTAGGCAGAGAATTCCACGTCTTGAAGTCTTAATAGTCTTCAAGCATCTTTCTTCCCGTTTATAAAGTGCTGGCACCACCGCTTCCCCCCTCCCAGGAGGCAGATCGCTACAGGGGATGAGCGTACTTTTCAGTAACTTTGCGGACTGACAGCCACGTTGGCCAATAACTGCGGGAGGCTGACGTCTTCTGATTGATGGGCGTGCTGCAGGGATCACGGTTCCGGTTTGCCTGCCGCCTCGCTGCGGAAAGCGAGGGGTTAGTGGAGGAGGCAGCAGAGTGAGACGACATGATGTACATGGACAAGAGCTATGCGGACAAAGAGAGGTAACGCTGCTGGCGGCGGCCCCGGGGTGGCGGGTCCGCGCGCGGCTGCAAAGTGGCTCCGTCCGTTCCGCTCGCGGCCACTGCGGAATCCGTAGCGTCACCACTCCGCCCTCGTCATCCATTGTGTCGTCACAACGCGGCGCGGTGAAGGCGTCAGTGGGCATGCGCATTTCCAGGCAGAGGAAAGACGGGGCAGTGTTGCGGCCCCGGCCCGGCGCCGCCATGTTGGGCAACGCCCCTGGCTGCGGCTGTGCACCGTTCCCTCCAGCTCCCAGTACACCCACTGCTTCCACATTCGGGTTACAACCGTGCAATACCATGCATGCATCCCAGAGATGTCCCTCGCCTGAAATATAACGTTGATATAGACCAGAAGGCAGACACAAAAAGCTAAGGCAACTCGGGGACAGCTGTGGCCGGTGGCGATCAACCGTCAACGCGCTTCCGACCACGTCGCCAAACTGTCCTCTGGTTCTGGTTGATTACTGCGCAAACACCACATAAGTGGGTATCTGGCACAGGTCGGAGTGAGTAGAGTAGTGATTAAATTTTGAAGTGGGCCTTTTTGACGAAGTTGAGGAGATCTAGTTGCTCAATCCCCTTTTTAATTGACTGAACATCGGGAGCGGCACGTGTGTTGGGTGGTAACATATTCCATTCCCTTATACTCGGTACCAAAACACATATCCGAAATCAAGGATTCAGTGTAAAAGGAATTAGTATTAATCTATAAATATTTGGGTGGGGCCCCCAGTATCAATCCAACAAGATGATCGATCGTCCTTTTATTTTTCTACTCCACCAATGCAGCCTCACCCAGTAATGTCATCATGGACTACAGCCTTGATGTTCTTAGTAAAGCAAAAAGCCCCCTCGCTCCTCTTCCCTGTACCCCACCTGGATACCCCACCATTTCTCCCTTCTTCCACCCCTATTCCCTTCCACCTTTATTCCTTCCTCTGGCTTTTTGTTTTGTGTTGGTTTGTGGTTGTGTAATTGCTTATTTTATTGCTCTTACTGTTGGACTGTGGGTGATGAAATCTCGTCCAAAAGACTTGTTTTTTTTGGATGACAATAAAGGTGATTCTGATTCTGACACCTCATGTGGTTATCTCGTCCTTTTGTCTTTTCATATCTGGCCTTTGTCTAACCATATGCCAATCAAAGCCCGTCGCCTGTATTCACTGATCACTTGCCAGGCTTTGTCCCACTCCCACCCCGCTTCCAGCTTCCCCCGTTCCAATCAGTCTAAAGAAGGGTTTCACCCCCAAACATCGCCTATCTACGTTCTCTGGAGACGCTGTCTAACCCGCTGTTCCTCCAGTACCATGTTTCTATAATTTTGTAAACCAGCATCTGCAGTTCCTTGTGTCTAATTGGTGTTGTTCATTTCGTGCTGAAACTTGTGTACAGGTTTAACAGATAATTAGGAATGCAAAAAATATGTGTTTATTGCAAGTAAATCTGACTACAGGAATGAAGGTGTCTTTGTACAATTATATTAAGGGCTTGGTGAGACCACGGCTTCAGTATTGTGTTGAATATTGATCTCTTTACCCCAAAAAAGGATCTATTTGCTTTTGAGAAGTTCAAAGATTTACCGAACTGGTTTCTGGGATACTAAGGCTATCGTATGAGGAGAGATTGATTAGTTCATTTTAGAATGCAGGATACTGAGAGTGAACCTCTTTGAAATGTCCAAAATTCTTAGAAGATATTTAGATTAACTGAGTAGCCTAAAGCTAATGACCACTGTCTAAAAATAAGGGGGGCACAAAATGCTGGAGTAACTCAGCGGGTCAGGCAGCATCTCAGGAGAGAAGGAATGGGTGATATTTTGGGTCGAGACCCTTCTTCAGACTGATGTCAGGGGAGGAGGCGGGACAAAGATAGGATGTCACAAAATGCTGGAGTAACTCAGCGGGTCAGGCAGCATCTCAGGAGAGAAGGAATGGGTGAAGTTTCAGGTCGAGACCTTCATCACAAAATGCTGGATATTTGAACCAGCATCTGCAGTTATTTACTTACAAAAATAAGGGGGAGGTCATTTAATACATATGAAGAATAATTTCTTTGAAGGATGATGAGTTTAGGATTTTTAATCTCATAGGCACTCAGTTATTGATTGCAACAAAAATGGATCAATCAATTTCTGCACATTAGAGGAATGGAAGAATTACTATACATGTTTTTCAACTCAGCTTTTTGGCCCATCTACACTAATCCTATTTGCCTGTATACAGTGTTCATCCTTCCATGGTTTGCCTATTCAAATGTCTTTCTGACTTCACCACTGCCTCTGGCAGTGAGTTCCACTTATCAAATACCATGTACGTATAAAATAATGTTTTCCTCGTACCCACTTTAAAATTCTTCCTCTCACCTTTGTTTTTTGATACCCCTACTAATACCTCATAATTTTTATATATCGCTGTCAGTTCATACCTCAGCCTCCTTTACTCCAGGAAAAACAAGCCCAGCCTATCCAATCTCTTCACACAACAAAAATCCTTCAATCCAGGCAACATCCTGGTGAATCTCTCCAACAAAACCATGACCACCTTATAATGTGGCAACTGGTCCTGCACAAATACTGAAGCAATACTTAAAGCAATATTTTGTAAAGCTACCTCATAATGTACCAACTTTTATATTTTATGGAGACACAATGATGCAAGGTTCCAATCCAAAACAAAGATATCTCTCTGCTTCCACAAAAGCTGCCTGACCCACAGTTCCTCCAACAATTTGTTTTTTGCTTTTATGTTCTGTACACTGACTTATGACAGCATGAGTAACATATGCTTTCTCCTTATTTTCCTATGTTGCCACTTTCAGGGAAATATGGATTTGAACCCACGGTCCTTCTTTTCATCAATATCCCCCAACAGCCTGCCATTTACTGAACCCCTATTTGATTTCCCTAAATGCATCATCTTACTCTTGTCAGGGTTAGATTCCATCAGTTAATGCTCCGTCCAACGTTCCATCTAATCTATATCCTGCTGCAGCCTCGGGAACCTTCCTTAAAACAAAACACCACCAATGTTCATGTCATATGCAATCAATTAATCAATCAGTTTATTGTCACGTGTACCTAGGTAAAGTGAAAAGCTTTTGTTGTGTGCTAACCAGTCAGCGGAAAGACAATGAATGATTACAATCGAGCCATTTACAGTGTACAGATACATGATAAAGGGAATAACGTTTAGTGCAAGATGAAGCCAGTAAAGCCAGAAGGTCACCAATGAGGTAGATGTTAGTTCAGGACTGCTCTCTAATTGCAGTAATTGCCTGATAACAGCTGGGAAGAAATTGTTCCTGAATCTGGAGGTGTGTTTTCACACTTCTGTACCTTTTACCTGATGAAACTTACAGATCATTCCTTCTACATTTACATCGCAGTCATTTATATATGTCACAGACAACAAGCTTCCCAGTACTGATCCCTGTGGTGCACCATTGGTCATAGACTTCCAATCAGAAAAACATTCTTCCATTGCCGTGTTGATCTCCCTAATCAGTAGTGCAATTCCCCCTCTTTTGTCCCCATTTGAGACGTCTATGTCCTGGACACTCCTGCCCTTTCCTGAACCATGTTTCCATCATTGCAAAAATATAATTCTATGTGCTGTTCCATGCTCTACACATACCTGTCGGGTTCCTTGCATTAAAGAAAACAAGGTTGAGTCTGCCAGCCTTTCCATACTCCCTAACCTGTCCGTCTGCTCTGCTCTGCTCTGCCCTGCCTGCAGGACCTGTGTGATTAATCCTCTATGTTTGAGGCAGACTCCCCACCTGCTACTGTGCCAGATTAGCAAAAACAAAGGCTGGAGGAACTCAGTTGGTCAAGCAGTTTATCTGATGGGAATGAACAGGTGACATTTTGGGTCAGGGCTTTTTGCAGACTGATTGAAATAGAGAGTGGGGGAAAGGGTGGCAATTGATATGTGGATACACGTGAAGAGGCAGAGATTGGCAGATGGGTGGAGTAAGTGAGAAAGGCTGGAAGTGAAAAGGAGACAAAAGGGTGCCTGATAAGGAGAGCAGTGAAATGCAATGGCGGTGGGAGGGATATGCATGGAAGGGGACAGACAATAGACAATAGACAATAGACAGAGGGGAGGGAGAAAAAGTGAAGGAATAAAAGTGAAATGGTGGACAGGGATGAGAGCATGGGAAGGAGGGGAAAGGAGCAGGTTGATGGGGGTTAGGAGATGGTAGGAGGAATGTGTGCACATCGAGGTGGGGCTTGGCAGGGAAAGGATGGGGTTGGGGGGATAGGTGATATTGCAGAAATTGGAGAATTCAGTGTCAATACCGTGTCGGAGGCAACTGCAGATGCTGTTTTATGCCGAAGATAGACACAAAATGCTGGAGTACCTCAGTGGGTCTCGCAACATTTCTGGAGAAAAGCAGACCTCCCAACCCTTCCGAATTTGGCGGAAAGTTTCCGCTTATTTCATTTCCGCCATTCCGATTTCACCTCACATTTTTCCGCAAAACACACGCCCTGCCTCCCGCTCCGCCGCTAGCCCCGCCTCACCTCACCGCTGACCTCACCTCGACGCTGGCCTCGCCTCGCCACTGGCCCGGTCTCACCTCGCCGCTGTCCCGGTCTCACTTCGCCACTGGTTCCAATTCGCCTCGCCGCTGGCCCGGCCTCACCTCGCCGCTGGCCTCGTCTCGCCACTGGCCTGGTCTCACCTCGCCGCTGTCCCGGTCTCACCTCGCCACTGGTTCCGATTCGCCTCGCCGCTGGCCCGGTCTCACCTCGCCGCTGGCCCGGCCTTGCCTTGCCGCTAGCCTCGACTCACCTCGCTGCTGGCCTCTCCTTGCCGCTCGCCTCGCCGCTGGCCCGGGCTCGCCTCGCTGCATAACGCGAGGCCCGTTGATGTTGAGAGGGGATGGGGTGCAGGGGAATGGGGATCGCAGGGGTGGAGGGAGGGGGGGTGGGGGGAGTGGAGTTGGGGGGAAAAGGTGGGGAGGGGGGGAAAGGGGAGGGGAGTAAGCGGGAGTGGAGGGAGGGTGGGAGTGGGGGGATAGACGGGAGAGGGGGATAGGGCGGGGTCGTGAGTGGGGGGGAGCGCGGGAGTCGTGAGTGGGGTGGAGGGCGGGAGTTGTGGGGAATGGGGATGGGGAGTTGGGGGTGAGTCGGAAGTGGGGGTAGAGTGGGAGTGGGAGGGTATTGGGGGGTTGTGCGTGATGAGGAGGGGAGTGGGGGGGGCATGGACTGTTGTGATTTGCTGTAGAAAACAAAACAAAACAAATTTTTCTTTGTTTTGTAAAAAGCATTTCTGTTCAATAACCTTTCTATAAATAGCAGAGTATGCTCATGATAGGCCTGACATTGTACATGTAGACTAAACTACAGACTGTTGGAAATAATAATCGTTTTTCACACATGAATGTAGCACAAAGCGTGCACGCATTTGGCGTGCATTCTTTTTTTTTGCTGAAAAGTTGCATTACGTGCCATATTATGAATTTTGATGTTAAATTTTGAATTTTGGACATCAAAATTCTGAATTTGTAAAATCAAATGTTGGGAGATCTGGAAAAGGAATAGATGACGTTTCGGGTCGAGACCTTTCTTCAGACTGAGTCAGGGGAGAGGGAAACTAGAGATATGAAGAGGTGCAAAGAACAAATGAATAAAAGGTATGTGAAAGGCCAAATCAAAGCCAGCAACGGTGATCAAGGAAAGGTGGAGCCCACAATGGTCTGGAAAAAATCTGGCAGATTTAGCCGACCTTTTTAAAAAAGGGAACAAAATAAATACTTAATTTAAAAGACCTTAAAATAATTCACTTCTCAGACTTGTATTCACCTTCTCAAACTATATTCAAGAGAATATAGTTAAATTTTCCATGCTTTCACTATGTGGATCCTTGCATTTCTGGTATCCTGTGGCCCCCAATGGCTTCATTCACACTTTGGAACCTACAGAATGGCAGTGGAAACAAGTCATGATTGATCTTGGGAAGATTGCCATTGAAGTGGAAAGTATCAATCTTGTAAATAATGACTTCTAATATGACATCTAGAACTGTGCTCAGCACTTGGTGTAGTTTAATGCAGATTCAACATCACTTCCCTAATTAACAGTCCTCTTTCTTTAGTAATGATCGACAAGGTGAGATCTGTCATTTTTATGGCCTTGCTTCCACCTTTTCATAGTAGTATATTTGTACTCCAAGATCTCTTTGTTCCTCTACGCTATCTAGCTGCACAATTTCCCAGTAATGTGACCTTGCTTTTGTTCCTATCAAACTATTACCCTGTGTTTACTAATGTTGAACTTATTGTTTGCCCACTTTGCAAGATTATTAATGTCCTTCTCAAACTTGACAGTACTACCCTTGTCGTTCTGTTTTTGGTTTGAACTGTAATTGTGAACAGCAGTGGTGCCACTGCTGATGCTTGTGGTTCAGCAGGATCCACTTTCATCGACTGCAGCCTTCTCTACTCACTCCCACTCTCTGACCTCCGAATCAAAGGTAGCTAGCAATTCACTTGCTACCATTCCCCAGAAATTGATTCTTCGATGTTCAGATTTGTTCCTGGGATGGTTTATCAATGCTCTTTTTGAAAATCTGGATAAATGACATCTGCCTAATGTTTATCCCACTATTTATTCTCTTTGTTACTCAAATTCATAGAGATTGGTCAAACAATATCTTGCATATAATCCAGCATTTGGGAGACCAGCGGGATGGTTTTAGATTTTTAGATTTTTGAGATACAGCGCAGAAACAGGCCCTTCGGCCCACCGGGTCCGCGCCGCCCAGCGATCCCCACACACTAACATTATCCTACACCCATTAGGGACAATTTTATTTACATTTGCCCAGCTAATTAACCTACATACCTGTACGTCTTTGGAGTGTGGGAGGAAACCGAAGATCTCGGAGAAAACCCACGCAGGTCATGGGGAGAACGCACAAACTCTGTACAGACGATGCCCGTGGTCGGGATCGAACCTGAGTCTCCGGCGCTGCATTCGCTGTAAGGCAGCAACTCTACCGCTGCACATCCGTGCCGGCTATGCCGTGCGGATCTTTAACTGTAGACCCTCGATTGGTTTATGTTTTATTTAAATATGTTGCCAGGCAACCACATTTCTGACTTGTAAATCGTTCGGATTACTAACAGTTCCCAGGAACTGAACTCTGTTGTAATCTGGGAAAGACCTGTATACGCTCCCAATGCAGTTGGCTTTTTCAAGAATATTTGTTTTTATTTCAATTTTTCAGCTTCTACGTCATTTTGGTTTTGTATGTACAAAGTTATTAGAATAGAGTCCCAGAGACATCTTGCAACAGGGCCCTTGGTCAACCCGTCCATGCTGACCAAGATACCCTGTCTAAACTAATCAGTATTTGGTCCATATACCGCTAAGTCTTTTAGAATTTAAAAAAATCTGAAAGCACTGGGTGTAAAGACGTGATAGGAAAAGTAACTGTGTTGAGGGTATTATGATATGGGAAACCAAAAAATATTTATAAATCTAGCAGAAAGATTTAAGAATGCAAAGTATCAATAATTGCTGTTTGAGCAATGAAATTTAGGGTGGAAATTAATTCATTTGTAATCAACTTTTAATCAGTTTGTTAGTTAAATGCAGAAATCAGTTGTTTCACATAAACAATGTAAATTCACAGATTTATCGCAAAATTCTTAACAGATTTTCAAGTTTATCATGAAAATATTTATGAGAATGATTCAGATTAAATATTCTTTGTCTTGAAGGTTTATTTGCATTTATCCTGCATATATAAACAGCAAAAAGACCATAGCAGAAGGAAGACGAATACCAGTACAAAAAGTAAGGTTTAATTTCAGTTGCATTTTGGAGCCCCTTCCCTACTTCTCTTGCACTTTTTCTTTCTTGTCATCCTCTTTAATTCCTCTTGCCTTGTGATCAGATTTTGTTGCAGAATCTCCATGTCTCCAATTTATTTCTATCTAAATATGTTCCTCCATTGCCAAGTAGCTTATCTTGCTTAATTTCATTTCATAAAATAGTAATTTTTAGGTTAAATTAACCATTATGTATGGAATTGGATGTCTTCTGTGTCATGAATCACGATTTTCATTTGGTTATTTTTTCTCTACCTCATCCTAAAAATAAATCTCCTCATGGGTCATTCTATCGAAGCTTTTTCTCATCCTGTTTAATCATACTCAGCATTCACTTTCAATGGATTTGCTCTGTGAAGTACCGAGAGAAATATTGTTCAGTAAGGTTGCTGCATAAGTGGCCATTGCTGCACCAGTAATAACCTTATTTGTGTTTTCAAAGGCTGTTGAAAACCCAACATTTGGAGAAATTCGAGATGTTTGCACAGCGGCAGAATTAAGTGTGGTCGTAGAGGTATAGAATCATAGTGATATAGTGTGGAAACAGACCCTTCGGCCCAACATGCCCACACTGGCAGACAATGTCCCAGCTACACTGGTCCCACTTGCCTCCAAACCTGTCCTATCCATGTACCTGTCTAACTGTTTCTTAAACGATGGGATAGTCCGAGCCTCAACTACCTCCTCTGGCAGCTTGTTCCGTACACCCACCACCCTTTGTGTGAAAAAGTTATTCCTCAGATTCCTATTAAATCTTTTCCCCTTCTTGAACCTGTCCTCTGGTCCTCGATTCCCCAACTCTGGACAAGAGACTCTGTGCACCTACCCGATCTATTCCTCTCATGATTTTGTACACCTCTATAAGATCACCCCTCACCCTCCTGCGCTCCATGGAATAGAGACCCAGCCTACTCAACCTCTCCCTATAGCTCACGCCCTCTAGTCCTGGCAATGACATTTATGTTTTTCATTTTACTGAATGCTGAACATTTCACTAAAGTTCCTGGCTTTGCTTCTGGTATCCTTCTTATACAACCTTGCACTGAATAATTTTCAGAATAAACTTTACCCACGCGAGTGGAACAGAGACGTACAGTTCCGAGGCAGAATACGTGTTCAATTGAGAAATGAAGATGGGTCCTTCTGTTTGGAGCAGTTTCCCACACGTGAGTATTTGAATCTATTTAAATTTGAAGGAAGTTAAATATGCAATATATTATGTGTACTAGTTCATTTTAATTTTTCCTAAACATTATCTTTATCTTGTGCGTATGCCTTTTGCAAATTAGATAATGTAATGCCGTCAGAGATGAGATATCCGACTGGCCTGAATTTTTGGAGGTAACACACAGTGTTGAGCAGAGTAGATGAATGTCAGCAATGTGTTTGATAAGTTCCTGCATGGCAGATTGGTCACAAAAGTAAAAGCCCACAGGATTCAAAAGAGCAAATCAGAATGGTGGCAGAAAACAACAGTTACAAGTTGATTTGTGTTTATTTGACCAAAAGGATGTGTTCTGTTTCGGATTCCAGGTCCTTTCATTTTGGAATAAATGTTTATTGTTTAGATCTATAAGTAGGTGTGATTAAATTAGTTTCCAAATAATACAATGATTAACTGTGCTGTTAACAGTGAGTAGAATTTCAGATGGAAGGATGTAAATGCATTTGGACAGAAATGTAGGAAAAAAAGGAATTTACTCGGCAGAATATGAGAATGTCCAGTCTATAAATGGTAGGATGTTGAGTTAAATGGAAAAACAGAGGGATGTTGGAGTGTATGTCCAGTGTTCCTTAAAGCTAGCAGAACAGATCTTTTAATAACCATGGGATGGTCTAATCAGCAGACTAGGACGTTACCCTAGTTAGAGAATAGCTTAAGTGTTACACCATGTTTGTTTTGATGCAATGGAGAAGAGGCAGGACTAGAAGATTATTATTTTGTGGCAAGATTGGGTAAGCAAAGTTGCTTCCCTTGGAGCAAAGGAGGTTGAGAGACTTAAAAGTTATGTATAAAATTGTGTGGCTTAGATAAAATAAGAAGGATATTTTTCCTAAGCCAATGCGGCAGGAGAGATTTAAAGTAATTTAATGTAATTGGCAGAAAGTGTGATAAGGAAAATTCATTTCACCGACAACAGTAGGGACTGGGACTCGATCCCACGAGGGATAGAGGTAGAAACTCTCAACATGTTTGCAAAATACTTGTGGGTGTACTTGAAGAGCCATGACCCACGGGGCCATGGACCTAGGCTGGATGGTTTCTTCAACCAGCATATGAACCTCCTGCAAATATTCTTGATAGGAAGATTTTATAACATTTTTGTAAAGACCAAAATTGAATTTTTCATTAAATTCTGGGTGTTGTCTTCAGAAAAATCTCAAGCTCTTGGTGAGAGTGCAGAAAGTCAAAAATTCTTACCCAGCAACTTTGAGATCTGAAATGGTGGAAACAGATTCAGCAGTGCCATTTAAAAAAAAAAAAGAGAACTGGATAAATACTTGGATATTAGAAGTGGCTGATTGAGGTGGGTTTTCAGTGCTGTCTATTTCCATGAAATTCAGAGGAACACGCGTCATTCAGAACAAAGATGTCTCTATTTGACCATGTGGTATATTGAAAAGGTCAAACCCAAATGACCTTGCGTGATACTTGTATTTTTTGACACTGAATAAAACAAGGAACTTTAAGGACCAGAATATTCTGCAAATAGAACGATTAAGACAGCTTTAAAATGGGAAATGTTCTGAAGCCACCCTGTATAGTCAGATAGTTGAGTTTCTAGGTGTATTTCATGCTTGAAACTCGAGGATAAAATTGTCTCCTGTTTGTGTTCTCGTTGGACAGCTGAGGACTTGGTATTGGTGAGGAGCACCAATCATGTAGTCTTTGACATTGGAACTAGTTTTAATGACTTTCAAGCTGATCTAATGGACTGTTTCAAGAAAATTCACAGTGGAATGACATGGGAAACACAGATAAAACTTAAAAATGTGAGAAAATAGTCATATAAGACTATATGACTATTAATAGTCATATAAGACTATATGACTATTTTCAAGTAAGACATGAAAATTATTGAAATGTCTTTACAGATAATTCAGTTTCTGAATTTGAATTAGCTCCATTCTCAACAATTCTCAAGTTTTAAATAAGGCAACTTTCAGGGGCAGCACGGTGGCGCTGTGGTAAAGTTGCTGCCTTACAGCACCAGAGACCAAGTTTTGATCCTGACAACTGGTGCTGTCTGTGCTGTGACTGCATGGGGTTTCTCCAGGTGCTCCGGTTTCCCCGCACACCCCAAAGATGCATAGGTTTGCAGGTTAATTGACTTCGGTTAAATTGTCCCTAGTGTGTAGGATAGTGCTAGTGTATAGGCTGATCGCTGGTCCGCACGGATTCGGTGGGCCAAAGAGCCTGTTTCCGCGCTTATCATAAACTAAACTTTAATCTCCTTAATTATACCGGATATGTATTAATCAAAACCTCATCAAAAGTGCACCACCAACCTGGCAAATAACACCATTGTAAACTAGTGGATTTCCAGGGCCATTGCTATAATGACCAGCCCAGCTTTAAGGCACAATTTTTAATATTTTGACATGTTTCTATGCACTCCTGCATAGGTTGTTTAAACACTGGTGGTTATTTTCTTTTACTTCAGCTTATTTTTGTTTGGATATGGTACAGGATCCAAGAAGTGAAGCAGTTGGGTGGGAGATTAGCAGTGAGCTGTAGAAATTGATATATATTCTATTATTTCTAGACTCACTTCATCATGAGACCCAAATTTCAGCAGTAGTAGTCTGAGAACCTAAGGATTCTATTGGTAATATCAGGAAATTGATTGATGGCTTTTGGTGTTTGGTGACGTGATACATGTTTAACAAAGTCAGTACTGTCAGTAAGTTTGCCCGCATGTTGATTTTATTGAAATTATTGACAACTGCAGAACTGTCAAAGTTAATTGATATTTTTTAAATTATGATAAATTTGTAAAGACATCTCTTTTTTGTCCATTTTCCCTTAACCTCGTCAGGTAAATCGATAATGTTGTATGTAGCAGAAATGATTCCAAAACTAAAGACCAGGACGCAGAAGGCAGGAGGAGGTGATCAAAATGCACAACCAGGTGAAGGTGGCAAGAAGAGCAAGAAGAAGAAGAAGAAGTGATTTTATTGTTGATGCTGGCTTTAGTAATTTATTTTGAAACAGTTTCTATGATATGCTAATTTCTTTCTCTCAGTCCTGTAGGTCAAGCCTGGCAGCAGCTTGTTAAATTTGATTTATATAGCACAAAAAAATTTCAGAACCTTGTTAGGAACATTTTCTTTATATTTATGTGATGCTCTTTCAGTGGTTAACCTTCCAGACATTACAGATCTGGTGTGGAGTTGATGTTTATTGGCAATGTTAATAAGCCCAAAATAACAGGTTCTATTTGTATTTAACCAGCACTTAACATGCTGGCCTGACATTCTGCCATTGTTTTGTTACAGCCCCTGTTGAACTTGAGCATGAAGAGCAGAATTCCACAGTAGCATTTGGGCTTCAGTACCAAAGTTCTGCAACTTTTAAACTCTAACTTTTCAACAAAGCTTCATTCTCACTAATAAAATGGCCATCAGTAAACATTTGATGCAAGTCTTCTTCTTTGGGTTTCTTATCCAACTATTTCAAATACAACGAGAATGCTAAGTTTAAACTCCTGGGTTTTTATATAACTATTCTGATTTATAATACCCGATTTGTCCATTCTTGACTCTAGCTATAATGCAGCCCACACCCATTTTGTTCCCCTCAGCATTGCCAGCTGTGCCTGCAACACTTGTGGATTCCTGGATTTTGTGGGTTAAAGCTCTGAAGCTCTTTCTGCCTGTGGTTCTGCATCTGTTTTTGTATGCACCTGTTCAGATGCTAGGTACATAAATGTGCATTGTGATGTACAAGACATGCCAGATTCACCTTTAAAAGTAATTTTATGTTTTGTGTTAAAGAGATAAAATTGAATAGAATGAAAAAGTTAAGCCATAATGTGGTTCTCCGCTTTGAAAATTGAGGAAGGAAAACTCCGACCCCATCAACGTGTTCCATGAAATTGTGACACATATCCTAATGTGGACAAAATTACCGGTATTGAATAAACTCTTAACAATAATAACACGCTGTAATTTATGATTTTTTTTTTAAAACGGGTGATTGATTGTAAGGCACTGCAACATAAAGGCCAAGGTTATATAGACATTTATCATGTCATGATGGTTGCACACCCTCTGTGCCATGTCTGATCAACACCGTGCCCAGTTCTGGTTTAGGTTTCAGTCCTGGTTCACGATAATACATTTGCCTGGAAAAATGCTATAAATGTACTGATTAGTTTGAATAAATTGTTCCGAGATCGACTTTAGAAGTTTATTAAACATTCACCAGACAATAAAAGGACATGATAAACCAGATTTTTTTCCCACTAGAATTGAAATTCCATCATTGCCAGTAATATGATTTTCTTGCAATACGCAATTAAATACTGAATGTAGTATTACATTAAAATTGAGTATTATATCGTTTCCACTTGCTTTTGGTAAAACCGAGTATATAGATAAGAAATGCATTTAAAGTGTACATTAAAAAAAAAACTTTCCAAAGGCGGTATCTTAATGCTCTGGATCCCAGGGAGCAAAGAATAAAGGCAAGCTTTCTAAAAGGTATTATTTAAGTGCTCTTCTTTTCGTCAAAGATTAAGTTTGCTGTTGCTTTCTTAGCTGGAGAGACAAAAATGCACAAATAAAATGCATTACTACATGTTTATTTACTTGTAAATCTTCATGGTGCCAAAGATAAATTGCCTAACTGCCATCTTACATAAACAATTGCAATGTTTAGTAAATGTCCTGCACTCACATGGCATATCAATTCTTTCACATTAGCCTTTGAAGGTGAAAAAAAATATTAGCAGACTATTCAAAAGGTTCAGTGCAATTTCCAGTGGCCAATTAGTGTGTGCACAAGTGGTAGAATGTGGGGCATTGGAAATGTTGGGGAGAATAGGTTGTAAATGGATGCTTGACTGTTTGCGCAGTTCAAAGGGCCTGTTACCATTATGCCCACTTGAGTTTTTTTTAGTTTTACATTGAGGATAGATAAGGGAGAGTCAGCGGATGTGGTGTATCTAGACTTTCAAAAAACTATTGACAAGGTCCCACACAAGAAATTAGTGTGCAAAATTAGAGCACATGGTATTGGGGGTAGGGTATTGACTTGGATAGAGAACTGGTTGGCAGACAGGAAGCAGAGTAGGAATTAACGGGTCCTTTTCAGAATGGCAGGCAGTGACTAGTGGGGTGCCGCAAGGCTCAGTGCTGGGACCCCAGTTATTGACAATATATATTAACGATTTAGATGAGGGAATTAAATGTGACATCTTCATGTTTGTGGATGACAATGCTGAGTGGCAGTGTGAGCTGCGAGGCGGATGCTATGAGGTTGCAGTGTGACTTGGATAGGTTGGGTGAGTGGGCAGATGCAGTATAATGTGGATAAATGTGAGGTTATCCACTTTGGTGGCAAGAACAGGAAGGCAGATTATTATCTGAATGGTGTCAGATTAGGAAAATGGGAGGTGCACAAGATCTGGGTGTGCTTGTACATCAGTCGCTAAAAGTAAGTAGGCAGTGAAGAACGGTTGGCCTTCATTGTAAGAGGATTTGAGTTTAGGAGGAACCTCATAGCATCCACCTCTCAGCTCACACTGCCACCCAGCATTGTCATCTGCAGACATGGACATATCACATTTAATTCCCCCAATACCCTGTTGTCTAATTTTGCACACTAATCTCTTGTGTGGGACCTTGTCAAAGGCTTTTAGAAAGTCCAGATACACTACATCCGCTACTGCAGTTGTACAGGGCCCTGGTGAGACTGCACCTGGGGTATTGTGTGCACTTTTGGTCCCCTAATTTGAGGAAGGACATTATTGCTATTGAGGGAGTGCAGCGTTACCAGGTTAATTCCAGGGATGGCAGGACTGACAATATGCTGAAAGAATGGGTTGTCTGGGCTTGTATTCACTGGAATTTAGAAGGATGCAAGGAGATCTTACAGAAACAAAATTCTTAAAGGATTGGGCAGACTAGATGCAGGAAATATGTTCCTGATATTGGGGGAGTCCAGAACCAGGGGTCACAGTTTAACAATAAGGGGTAGGCCATTTAGGACTGAGATGAGGAAAAACTTTTTAACCCAGAGAGTTGTAAATCTGTGGAATTCTCTGCCACAGAAGACAGTGGAGGCCAATTCACTGGATGTTTTCAAGAGAGAGTTAGATTTAGCTCTTCGGGCTAAAGGAATCAAGAAATATGGGGAAAAAGCAGGAACAGGGTACTGATTTTAGATGATCAGCCATGATCACATTGAATGGCGGTGCTGGCTTAAAGGGCTGAATGGCCTACTCCACCAATTTTTCTATGTTTCATAGTCATACAGCACATAAACAGACCATGGTGACCATCTGGTACATAGCTGTACTAATCCCATTTACCAGTATTTGGTCTACAGACTTTGATTTGTTGGTGATTCAAGTGCTCATCTAGATACTTATAAAATTAGTGACCTTACTTCCCCACATCATTTACTCAGGCAGTGTGTTTTAATCTATTTCCCAGCTCAGCACTCAAAGCAGCAATCCTCCAACAGTAATTGTTCATGCAGAGTAGATATGTGGAACTCTGGTATAAAGGCCCAGGAATGGTGAATGACCCAGGATATTGCAAATGATCATCTAGATATATCCTACTCACAGGACAGAGCATTACTGAAGGGTACTCTTAACAATTTTTCTCCTTTTGAATATGTTTGCTTTAAGATAGTTACTTTACAGGGTTCATAAAAACATTTAATGCATCTCATATTTCGCTTATGCAGCTTACAGCCCAGTGGTATGAACATTGATTTCTCTCACTTCAGGAAGCCCCGGCATTCTCCCTCACACTATCCCTCCCCCACCCAAATCGCACGAGCTTCTAATTTTCACCCAACAGCTAACAATGGCGTATTTCCTTTATCATTGTTACCTTTTTGCATATCTTTTATTCATTGTTCTTGATCTCTCTACATCATCGTCTATATTGTTATTGAGGGCGTGTAGCGTAGGTTTACTAGGTTAATTCCCGGAATGGCGGGACTGTCTGTTGAAAGACTGGAGCGACTAGGCTTGTATGCACTGGAATTTAGAAGGATGAGAGGGGATTTTATCGAAACATAAGATTATTAAGGGGTTGGACATGTTAGAAGCAGGAAACATGTTCCCAATGTTGGGGTTGTCCAGAACCAGGGGCCACAGTTTAAGAATATGGGGTATGACATTTAGAACGGAGATGAGGAAAAACTTTTTCAGTCAGAGTTGTAAATCTGTGGAATTCTCTGCCTCAGAAGGCAGTGGAGGCCAATTCTCTGAATGCATTCAAGAGAGAGCTAGATAGAGCTCTTAAGGATAGCGGAGTCAGGGGGTATGGGGAGAAGGCAGGAACGAGGTACTGTTTGAGAATGATCAGCCATGATCACATTGAATGGCGGTGCTGGCTCGAATGGCCTACTCCTGCAACTATTGTCTATTGCTTGTTTCCCCTTTCCCTAACGAGTCTGAAGGGGGGCCTCGACCCAAAACGTCACCCATTCCTTCTCTCCAGAGATGCTGCCTGTCCCACTGAGTTACTCCAGCTGTTTGTTTCTATCTTCCATTTGATGTATATTCGGTGTAGCAGACCTGTTTACAAAACGATCAGTGAAATAATGTCTTGTTTTCATTTTACCATTTTCTCTGATGCTATCTGCAGCATCTGAGGCCCGGTCACTAAGATTCTTCGCAACTTTGTCCAGATCAGCCTCATGCTTGAGAAAGAAAGGGCGGATAAAACGCTTGTAGATCAACTGAGAGCCGTTGCTTGAGATGGGAGCCATGCACCAAACCAGGAATGCACACTAAATATCAGACAATGAGATACAGTCAGTAACTTGAGATATTTCATTAGTCTATAGTGCTATTGCATTACAATGAACTTTTACATCAACCATCACTTAAAATATCTTCTAGGATATCTTAATAGAATTATTTGCTGCAAACCTTGCACGTGTTCACTGTTGTCACTTCTACAATTGACTATCTTCATAGGATGTGATTTTTGTTTTTAAACATTAGAAAAAGTCAGGTCTTACCTAAATGGTACTGCAAATCAGAAAGACAAAATACCCATCAACTCATTGTAAAACATGCATTGCTGTGAGCTTTTGGGGACTGTGAGAGAGTGATGAAAGAAGGCAACAAATGAATAAAAAGGATGAAATATTAGCAAACAGGAGGTGGGGAGAAAGGTAATGGAAAGGTGAGAAAAGAAATGTGACTTATTTGAGCAGTGAGCCACCATGTACACTGAGCAGGAGAGGGGTGGCAATAGCAGAGACTGCTCCAAGCTTAACATTAATTCTTGAACATGCAAAATCAGGAACGATTCTACACCAGGACTCAAATTACTTTTCATTGTGGGACAAGTACTGGCCTTTAAAGTACACCGGTTTTCACTTCTGCTTATCATTCAATCTCTTTTGTATATTCCTTCAGTAGGTCATAAGTGATAGGAGCAGAATTAGGCCATTCAACCCATCGTCTACTCCGCCATTCACGGCTGATCAACCTCTCCCCTCCTAACTCCATTCTCCTGACTTCTCCCCAGAACCCGTGACACTAATCAAGAAAACCAGTATAACCCTTTTGTATAAACCCTTCAGTAATCAATCTCTTTAGTATGTCTGTGGGGGCATAAATCCATTTAGAGCAATGTACCCCTTTAAAGCAAATGCCTTATGTTGACTGGAACATTTCTGCTGATGAAGGTGAACACTGCATTAACAATCGCAAATTTGCAGTACTGTCCAATACTGAAGCACACAGTGGAAGTACTTTTAAAAAGGCTGCACAGTGCTCTGGAACACCTAAGAACATGTACAAGTACTATACTCTTGCAATTCTTTTTATCTCTCTAAATGTAATTGGCACGAGAGATATATTGTTACTTTTATAATGCTTATCCTCTAATACAACTTAATATCTGGCAGATGTAATACATTTTGAAATAGAAGGTTACAATGTTTGGCAATTCCTTTACAGCAATGCATCTTACAGTTCCCACTATAATCAGGAATGGCTAAAAGGGGTTACAAGTTGTGACTAGCTCAACCAAAAATTACGCATCTTCTATCCTAGTTCTGCACTGTTACCAATTCTTCTTCTCTTCTGTCGTATGTCTTTTAGACCTGCAGCTCCGTTGAGGCGAGCCAGGCCAACGTGTCATCATCCAGGTCAATCAGACCTCGTTCACCATTCGGTGGCCGGTATTTGGGGCAACTGGTGACTATGTGCTCCACTACCAATTCTGATTTTAAAACATCAAACACTTTTATTCCACTACACTGTTGACTTTTAAAAATGATTAAGAATTAGGCTTTTTCATTTGTTCCTTATAAGAACAGGAATGCAGAAGATAAAATGTTATTTAAATCACCCTTTTTCAGAATTACTTCCTTTTTGATTGCTACAAAAATCATGTCAACATTTGTTTTTAGGTTATTTGTTCTATCTGGTTTCCCTCAGGAGTACATGCTCTAAATGTAACTAAAGGAAATGGAGACTTCACTTATCTGGAACCAAATAAAAAGCATGTAATTTTTGAAAAAAACAAAACATACCACACTGCGGGATGAATATCCTTAATTATCCCCAATCCCAATTGATTGCCTAAGGAAGAGCATCAGAAGAGGATGAGCCCAGACTGGAGAAGGCACTGATCTCCTCATGAAAGGACCAATAGTCTCTGCTACTCTATCCTTGTATTTGTGAGCATCTTGTCACACATTCACTTGATATGGCTGAAGTATGAACAAGTGTGAGGATTTGTAGACACAGGTAAGCTTTTCCCTCCTCAGGATCCACAAAAGGTCATAAACTTGAAATGTTTGCTTTATTTCTTGCCCCACTAATGCTGCTTGACATGCAGAATATTTCTAGCATTCTCCAAACTTTCTGCATCTCCAGTATTTTGCCTTAGGATTACAATGGGAGTTTAGATCTCAAATGTCAAGAGTTTCATTTTGTGGTTATTGATTTTAGTTTTGCTTTGGAAATTAATTCTAACTTTAAAACTTGCAGTTTAGTGGCTGTTTGCATTAGATTCTTCTGGTGCAGCTGGGGAAACACTTCTGTGGTTATAGATTGTGCAATGCTCTGTACATGTAATCAACATGATTCAAAATGTCTTGTGCAATTGGGGACATTAATTGGAGATGTAATTTTCTGATGTTTTGATTGCCTCGTACATTCTGAACTTTGCAATATTAGAGCCGAACTGCAATGAGGTGAGTTTTAGGTTGAATTGGAAAACCTGTAGGACAGTCAAGAGAGACAGAGAGCGAGACCGAGAGAGAGAGAGTAGAGCATCTTCTTCCTTGACCATGAGATCAGTATGACTGGGTGTGGAATGCGAGACCAGTGGTGGAGAAAATGATGGAATCCATTATTAAAAGGTGCAATAGTAGATCATTTGGGAGAAACAGCCACAGGGGAAAAACAAGTCAGCATGGATTTACAATATATGGTCCTACAGCAAATTTAAAAAAACATAGAAAGTGACTAAATACATAAGATGTAGATTCTTGATTGTTATCTACATCTCTCAAAATGTGGCAGTTCACTCGAATAATATGAAATATGCAGTAAATATTTTTTTTATGCATCTGTCCACCTTACTTTCATCCTCTTTAAAAATATGACCTCTCTGAAAAAACTCAAATTACAATCACAACAATTAGAATGCAGCCATCATAGAACTATCAAGAGCCTTAAATTTCTGATTCTATTCTCTTTTAATGTTTATCCAGAACATGAATGATATAAACAAGTATGCAGTTATCACTATTTACTGAAAGTAGACGCTGCCCTCCTAACAATTATTTTACTTTTCAACGGAATGGCTATAAACTAGATAGTGCAGATAATGAGGTACATTAGTTGACCTACCTCACTGAAATGACCACTGGATATTATGAATTGGTATGTAGGTTAATTGGCTGGGTAAATGTAAAAATTGTCCCTAGTGGGTGTAGGATAGTGTTAATGTGTGGGGATCGCTGGGCGGCACGGACTTGGAGGGCCGAAAAGGCCTGTTTCCGGCTGTGTATATATATGATATGATAATTAAGGTTTATCAGAAATCTATGACTGAAACAGGGTATGTACTTGTGCAATTTGCAGATATATGAGGAAGACAAGCAACATTAGAAATGTGAAGATTATGTAATGCCACAGCTGGAAAGGAAATAGAAATGAAAGATTTCTTCATTGGAAAGAGGTTCATATGCAACGACAAATAAAAAAAATCATAGAATGTTATGGCATGAGTATTGTAGGCCAAAGGGGCATGTTCATGTGCTGCACTGTTCTATGTTACAACTTTTCTCCATTAACCTAGAATACATTTTAAATCAGTAGACAAGCATTGACGAATGCTAACAATACAACTTGAATATTTGCTATTTTACTTGTTCTATCTTTTGTACATAATTACAATAATAATCCATTTTTACTCACCTTCAGTATGTAATAGAACGGAAACCAGGAAAAAAGTATGTCAGAGAAGAATTCAGCTACGCTGAAGATACCATAAACTACCCAGTACATCAGCCATATTGTGTCATCTTCCTTATCAGGGCTTTCAATGGCCTTGATTCTGCAGGAAAGAAAACCAAAATAAACAATGATTAATTATTGCTTTCAGATACCCCAAGAACTTAATACCGAATTTCATACAGATAAATGTGAGGTGTTGCATTTTGGGATGTCTAACAAGGGCAGGACCTACACAGTAAATGGTAGGCCTCTGGGGACTTGTAGAGCAGATGTGCAGGTGCATGGTTCCTTGAAAGTCGAGTTGCAGGTAGATCAGGTAATCAAAAAGGCTCTTGGCACATTGGCCTTCATCAGTCAGAGTATTGGGTATAGAAGTTGGGAGGACATGTTACAGTTGTGTAAGACGTTGGTGAGACTGCATTTAGAGTATTGTATTCAGTTCTGGGCACCTTGTTATAGGAAAGATATTGTCAAGCTTGAAAGGGTTCAGAGAAGATTTACGAAGATGTTGCCAGGACTAGAGGGTCTGGGCTATGAAAGGTTGAGTAGGCTGGGTCTCTATTCCTTGGAGCGTAGGAGGATGAGAGGTGATCTTATAGAGATGTGTATAAAATCATGAGAGGAATAGATTGGGTAGATGCACAGAATCTCTTGCACAGAGTAGGGGAATCTGATCTGATTGGACAGCAATGCTTTTCACATGACAATAACAACGATGGCCATAAAAACTATAACATTACCATCACCATAGCTACAGAAATGGAAGGGGGCATTTAGTTTCCAGTCTCTGTCAGCCCTATACCAGAGAAATCTGGAGCAACATGGTGTTAGCACCGCTACCTTTCAGCTCCAAAGATCAGAGTTCGATCCTAACATCTGGTGTGCAGTTTGCTCATTCGGCCTGCGATCACGTGGGTTTTCATGGATGCTTGTTTCATCCCAAGCACGTGTTCAAAAAAAAAATCAGAGGAGTAAATGGACATGCAAGAAAGAATAAGTTGCAATGGTTTCAAGGAAATAGGAGGATGGCATTGATAGGATTGTTATGCTGGACGTGGCATGGATCTAATGAACCTAGCGATTTCTTCCTAATGACTACATAGATCTATCCAGACCTTCTCCCCAGTGCCCTGCAAATTCTCCCTTTTTAAAGACTACAATGGAATTTTCCTCTATTATGACTACCACAGGGAAAACTTGATTCAGGAACAGCTGCTTCCCTACTGTTATCAGACTATTGAATGGTCCTCCCATAAAATAGAGTGCAGCTCTGATCTTCCTAACAAACTCACTGCAAAGCTTATACCTTTTCTCTGTAATGCTATAATGCTCTAACACTATATTCTGCACTCTGGTATTTTTCCCTTTTCTCTACCCATCTTATGTATGGCTTGATTGTACTCGTGCTGTTTGAGTTGATTGAATAGCATGCAAACAAAGCTATTCAGCGTATCTCGGTCGGTGCGCCTGACAATAAAAAAAATACTAATGCTCTCCTGATCTTGATCACAAAGAACCAACAAGGTTCTGCTTCATTTTATTATGTTCTAGATTAATTATCTTTTCAGCTCCAACGAGAACACCGCTCTAGACCATGCAAAAAAACACATCCTGAAAGGAAATCAAAGTGCTACATTTTGAGGAAATGAACATTGTACGATCTTGATACATGTTTAGTATTAAAATGCTAAGCTACCGAAGAGGAGCTGTGATATTAATAAGAAGGCTGCTCCCTCTCTTTCGGTTTGGTTGGATTGATTCGGTATCACAGTACACATGCTTCCTTATGAGGGGGGTGGGGGAGAGGGAGAGTGGGGGAAAGGGAGGAGAGAATGTGGGGGTGGGGGGAGGAGAGAGTGGGGGAAAGGGGGGTGGGAGAGAGTGCGAGTGGGGGTGGGAGGAGAGTGGAACTGCAGAGGAGGGGAGAGTGCGGGTGGGGAGGAGGAGGGGTGGGGGGAAGGGGACAGCAGGGGGGGGGTGGTAGTGGGGGGATGAGAGAGTGGTGGTGGGGGGAAGGGGGACAGTGGGGTCAGGAAAGAGGAGTGTGGGGGAGGGGGGAGGTTGGGAGGAGCAGAAAGTGGGGGGTGGGAGGGAGAGTGGGACTGGGGAGGGGACAGCAGGGGAGGGGGTGATGGTGGGGGGAAGAGTGGGGGTGGGAGGGAAGGGGGACAGTGAGGGTCAGGGAAGAGGGGAGAGTAGGGGGGTGGGAAGGGGGATGGGGGGAAGGGGACAGTGAGAGTGAAAGGAGGGGGAGGGTGGGGGGAGGAGAGAGGGGGTGTGGTGGGAAGGGGGGTGGTGGTGGTGGGAAGAGATTGGGGGGTAGGGGGACAGCGGGGGTGGGGGAATGCAGGTGGGGCTAGTGGGTGGAGGGGAGGGGTGGGTGAGGAGGGGTGGAGAGAGGGGGTGAGGGAGAGTGAGAGTGGGGCTTGGGGAGAGTGCGAGTGGGGCTGGGGAGGAGAGAATGTGGGGGGTGGGGGGAGGAGAGAGTGGGGAAAGTGGGGGTGGGGAGGAGAGAGTGGGGAAAGGGGGGGGAGTGAGAGTGAGGCTGGGGAGGAGAGAATGAGGGGGTGGGGGAGGAGAGAGTGGTGGAAAAGGGGGTGGTGGGGAATGGGGGGGTGGAGGAGAGTGCGAGTGGGGGTGGGAGAGTGGGATTGGGGAGGAGGGCAGGGTGGGGAGGAGGGGTGGGAGGGAGGAGGGGTGGTGGTGGGGGGATGAGAGAGTGGGGTGGGGGAGAAGGGGAAAAGTGGAGGGCATGGAAGATGGGAGAGTTGGGGGTGGGGAGGGGAGGGATAAGGGGGATTGAGTAGGGGTTGAGGGTGCTACACCAATACAGGAGAGGCTTTGGGTGCAAGGCTTCTCGGTCACACCCTCTCCCCTTCCCTGTACCGCCTTTAATTGCACCCCCCTCTCCTGGAGGAGCACGGCACCACAGTGAAGGAGAAAGAAGATGGCCGCTGGCAGGATGGTGTCAGTGGCTCCCTCTCCCCTCCCCATTCCCCCATCCTCACCCACCCCTCCCCTCTCCACTCCCCCCCCCCCCCCCCCCCCCCCCCCCCAATTGAGACTCTTTTTTTTTTAACAGACAATTTATTTTAAAGGAAAAAACGCGATTTCCCCAGGTCACAATGGAAACCCTAGGAGGAACGGGCCCAACTTGGTCTAGTATATATATATTACTAAAACTCTCATATTGTATATTTGTGCATATATTTGTTTTTGAAATATAGCCAAAACGATACACAATAGTGCGACAATTTTAGGCCCACATTACTCACTTTTGTCCTGGGGTTGAAATGTTTGTTAAATTTTATGTTTTTCACTTCTGGAAGGGATAAGAGAGTAAGGTCAGGGCCAATTGTGACCGGTGTGAGAGGGGAGGTGAATACCAAAATTAAAGTGTTGTATTTAAATGCGCGAAGTATAAAAAATAAAGTGGATGAGCTTGAGGCTCAGTTAGACATTGGCAAGTATGATGTTGTGGGAATCACTGAGACATGGCTACAAGAGGACCAGGGCTGGGAACTGAATATTCAGGGGTACACAACATATAGAAAAGACAGACAGGCAGAGGGGGTGGGGTCACTCTGTTGGTGAGGAATGATATTCACTCCCTTGCAAGGGGTGACATAGAATCAGATGTAGAATCAGTATGGATAGAAATGAGGAATTGTAAGGGTAAAAAGACCCTAAAGGGAGTTATCTACAGGCCCCCAAACAGTAGCCTCGACACAGGGTGCAAGTTGAATCAGGAGCTAAAATTGCCATGTCGCAAATGTAATGTTACGGTGGTTATGGGAGATTTCAACATGTAGGTAGACTGGGAAAATCAGGTTGGTAATGGACCCCAGGAAAGAGAGTTTGTGGAGTGCCTCCGAGATGGATTCTTAGAACAGTCTACCAGGGAGAGGGTAATTCTGGATTTAGTGTTGTGTAATGAACCTGATCTGATAAGGGGACTCGAGGTAAAAGAGCGATTAGGAGGCAGTGATCACAAAATGATAAGTTTTAATCTACAAATTGAGAGGGAGAAGGGAAAATCAGAAGTGTCAGTAATACAGTATAGCAAAGGGGATTACAGAGGCATGAGGCAGGAGCTGGTCAGAATTGACTGGAAGGAGGTCCTGACAGGGAAGACGGTGGAACAGCAATGGCAGGTATTCCAGGGAATAATGCAGAAGTTGCAGGATCAATTTATCCCAAAGAGGAGGAAAGATTCTAAGGGGAGTAAGAGGCACCCGTGGCTGGCAAGGGAAGTCAAGGACAACATAAAAATAAAAGAGAAGAGGTACAACAAAGCAAAGAAGAGTGGGAAGCCAGAGGATTGGGACTCTTTTAAAGAGCAACAGAAGATAACTAAAAAGGCAATACGGGGAGAAAAGATGAGGTACGAGGGTAAACTAGCCAATAATATAAAGGAAGATAGTAAAAGCTTTTTTAGGTATGTAAAGAGGAAAAAACTAGTCAAGGCAAATGTGGGTCCCTTGAAGACAGAAGCAGGGGAATTTATTATGGGGAACAAGGGAAATGGCAGACGAGTTGAACCGGTACTTTGGATCTGTCTTCACTAAGGAAGATACAAGCAATCTCCCAGATGTTCTAGTGGCAAGAGATCCTAGGGTGACGGAGGAACTGAAGGAAATCCACATTAGGCAGGAAATGGTGTTGGGTAGACTGATGGAACTGAAGGCTGATAAATCCCTAGGGCCTGATGGTCTGCATCCCAGAGTACTTAAGGAGGTGGCTCTAGAAATTGTGGACGCATTGGTGATCATTTTCCAATGTTCTATAGATTCAGGATCAGTTCCTATGAATTGGAGGGTAGCTAATTTTGTCTCACTTTTTAAGAAAGGAGCGAGAGAGAAAACGGGAAATTATAGACCAGTTAGTCTTACATCAGTGGTGGGGAAGATGCTGGAGTCAATTATAAAAGACGAAATTGCAGAGCATTTGGATAGTAGTAACAGGATCATTCCGAGTCAGCATGGATTTACGAAGGGGAAATCATGCTTGACTAATCTTCTGGAATTCTTTGAGGATGTAACTAGGAAAATTGACAGGGGAGTACCTCGACTTTCAGAAAGCCTTCGACAAGGTTCCATATAGGAGATTAGTGGGCAAAATTAGAGCACATGGTATTGGAGGTAGGGTACTGACATGGATAGAAAATTGGTTGACAGACGGAAAGCAAAGAGTGGGGATAAATGGGTCCCTTTCAGAATGGCAGGCAGTGACTAGTGGGGTACCGCAAAGCTCGGTGCTGGGACCACAGCTATTTACAATATACATTAATGACTTGGATGAAGGGATTAAAAGTACCATTAGCAAATTTGCAGATGATACAAAGCTGGGTGGTAGTGTGAACTGTGAGGAAGATGCTATGAGGTTGCAGGGTAACTTGGACAGGTTGTGTGTGTGGGCGGATGCATGGCAGATGCAGTTTAATGTGGATAAGTGTGAGGTTATCCACTTTGGTGGTAAGAATAGGAAGGCAGATTATTATCTTTTTTTATTTAATTTTTTTATTTAAATTTTTTTTTTTAAATTGTAATATATTCATCTTCATCTTTTTTTCATTGAAGTGACTATATTTTATATTGATTGTTGTTTGCTGTGCCTTTTTAATTTTAACTTAATTTAATGCACTTTATTCCTCGGGATTGTGGGAAACGGTATTTCGATTTTCTGTCTGTGTAAACTAACTGAAAATTGACAATAAAGTTGACTTTGACTTGACTTGACTTTGAAGTTAGGAAAAGGGGACGTACAACGAGATCTGGGTGTCCTAGTGCATCAGTCACTGAAAGGAAGCATGCAGGTACAGCAGGCAGTGAAGAAAGCCAATGGAATGTTGTCGTTCATAACAAGAGGAGTTGAGTATAGGAGCAAAGAGGTCCTTCTGCAGTTGTACAGGGCCCTAGTGAGAACGCACCTGGAGTACTGTGTGCAGTTTTGGTCTCCAAACTTGAGGAAGGATATTCTTGCTATTGAGGGCGTGCAGCATAGGTTTACTAGGTTAATTCCCGGAATGGCGGGACTGTCATATGTTGAAAGACTGGAGCGACTAGGCTTATATACACTGGAATTTAGAAGGATGAGAGGGGATCTTATCGAAATGTACAAGATTATTAAGGGGTTGTACACGTTAGAGGCAGGAAACATGTTCCCAATGTTAGGGGAGTCCAGAACAAGGGGCCACAATTTAAGAATAAGCGGTAGGCCATTTAGAACGGAGATGAGGAAAAACTTTTTCAGTCAGAGAGTTGTGAATCTGTGGAATTCTCTGCCTCAGAAGGCAGTGGAGGCCAATTCTCTGAATGCATTCAAGAGGGATTTATTCACAAAATGCTGGAGTAACTCAGCAGGTCAGGCAGCATCTCGGGAGAGAAGGAATGGGTGACGTTTCGGGTCGAGACCCTTCTTCAGTCTGAGATGCAAGAGGTCCTTCTCTCCCGAGATGCTGCCTGACCTGCTGAGTTACTCCAGCATTTTGTGAATAAATCGATTTGTACCAGCATCTGCAGTTATTTTCTTATACTGCATTCAAGAGGGAACTAGATAGAGCTCTTAAGGATAGTAAAGTCAGGGGGTATGGGGAGAATGCAGGAACGGGGCACTGATTGAGAATGATCAGCCATGATCACATTGAATGGCGTTGCTTTGCTGGCTCGTAGGGCCGAATGGCCTACTCCTGCACTTATTGTCTATTGTCTAAATTTTATGTTTTTCACTTTTTAAACTTTAATAAATCCCTTTTTCCCTTGCCCTTCCCGTCAGCCATACCTGTCTCCGTTTTCGAAGTCACAATGGGAGAAGGTCCGCGCATGCGCAGTTGGGGCCTGTTGATCTAATAGATACTCCCCGACTTACAATGACTCGACTTATGATATTTTGACTTTGCCTTGGTGCAAACGGCAGCGACCCGTTGCGAGCCGAAGCTCGCTCCAGGCCACGTGATCTAATACAGATGCTCCCCGACTTACGATGCTTCGATGCGATATTTGTGGGGAGGGGGTTTGCACGGAGGGTCGCCGGGCCCGCAGGAGAGATTTGGACCCAACAGGTCCACACCCGTCTAGTTATTATTATTATTGCACTACTATTATTTGTTTTGAGTATGCTTTTATATATATAATATATATATATATATATATATATATATATATATATAATGTGTGTGTGTGTGTGTACTTATGAGTATGTGTGTATATATACACACTGAACTTTTTTTTCTCTCGTTTATCATATTGTTTACAGTGTACTATATTTACATATTCTGTTGTGCTGTAGCAAGTAAGAATTTTATTGTTCTATCTGGGACATCTGTACACTAAAACTCTGTTTGTTTGTTTGTTCCTGAACTGCAGCCGAAACGGTACACGATAGTGCGACAATTTTAGGCCCACCTTACTCACCGTAATCCCTTTGGTGCTAATGGAAGAAGTTTCATTGAAATCGGTGTTATATTTTTTAAGTTATTCACATTTTAAAGTTTAAATCTATCTCCTAGGGAGGGATGGGGATAAGGGGGGTTGAGGGGGGATAGAGTGGGGGGAGGGGGAGTGGAGGAGGGAGGGGAGGGGAGGAGAGGGTGCTGCACCAATGCAGGAGAGGTTTGAGCCCAACGGGTCCACTTGGTCTAGTATGACAATAAAACACTCTTGACTCTCGACTCTTGATGTTCAGGGGTATACTGAAACACATTCTTTTCCATGTTATCCAGGACAATCATGTCATACTAGACCAAGTGGACCCGTTGGGCTCAAACCTCTCCTGCATTGGTGCAGCACCCTCTCCTCCCCTCCCCTCCCCTCCCTCCTCCACTCCCCCTCCCCCCACTCTATCCCCCCTCTTGGTCTTGATTATCCACAATCAGTAACCCATGCCTGCCGTCTCCCCATATCCCTTGATTCCACTAGCCCCAAGTGTTCTATCCAACTCTCTTTTACATTCATCCAGTGAATTGGCCTCCACTGCCCTCTGTGAAAGAGAATTCCACAAACCGACAACTCTCTGGGTAAAAAAGTTTTTTCTCATCTCAGTTTTAAATGGCCTCCCCTTCATTCTTAGACTGTGGCCCCTGGTTCTGGACTCCCCCAACATTGGGAACATTTTTCCTCCATCTAGCTTGTTCAGTCCTTTTATAATTTTACATGTTTCTATAAGATCCCCTCTCATCCTTCTAAATTCCAGTGAATACAAGCCTAGTCTTTCCAATCTTTCCTCATATGACAGTCCCGCCATCCCAGGGATTAACCTCGTGAACCTACGCTGCACTGCCTCAATAACAAGGATGTCTTTCCTCAAATTAGGAGACCAAAACTGCACACAATACTCCAGATGTGGTCTCATCAGGGCCCTGTACAACTGCAGAAGGACCTCTTTACTCCTATACTCAAATCCTCTCGTTGTGAAGGCCAACATGCCATTCGCTTTCTTCACTGCCTGCTGTACCTGCACGTTCCCGAAACTCCTCCAGGGATGCACTCGATTCCAGCTGCCTATACCTGTCCCATGCATCCTTCTTGTTTTTGTCCAATGCCTCAATTTCCCTCAGCAGCCAAGCTTCCTTATATTTGCCCTTCACTCTAATGGGCACGTACAAATCCTGAGCTTTCGTCAGCACACTTTTAAAAACATCCCACTTGGCCGATGTTCCTTTCCATTGATATAACCTGCTCCAGTCAACTTAAGCGAGACCTTCTCTCATACCCTCAAAGTTGGCCTTACCCCAGTTGAGCATTTTAACATGTGGACCTTCTCCGTCCCTATCCATAACTATCTTAAACCTAATCGAACTGTAGTCACTGGTCCCAAATGGCTCCTCCACAAACACTTAATTAACTTGCCCTTCCCAATTTCCCAATACTAGGTCCATCATTGCCCTCTCACATGTGGGGGCCTCTACATATTGCTTAAGAAAACTCTCCTGAACACTTTTGAGGAATTGCACCCCATTTAAACCCTTCACACTGATTTTCCCAGTCTATATTGGGAAAGTTAAAATCCCCTACTACAACAACCTTATTTGACCTGCAGGTGTTTGCCATCTCCTGGCATATTTGTTCTTCTAATTCCCGTTGACTATTCTGGGGTCTGTAGTACACCCCCAACAAGGTGACCATCCCTTTCTTGTTCCTCAGCTCCACCCTTATAGCCTCACTAGATGAACTGTCCATGATGTCACCTCTGATCACTGCCTTGACATCCTACTTAACCAACAATGCAACCCCCCCCCCCCTCCTCGTTTTCTCTCACCCCTGTCTCTCCTGAAGTTCCTGTACCCCGGACCATTGAGCTGGCAGTCCTGCTCCTCCCTTAACCAGGTTTCATTTATGGCTACAACATCCCAGTCGCTCGTACCTATCCATACCCTAAGCTCATCTGCCTTACCCGTCAGGCCCCTTGCATTAAAATACATGCAGTTTAAACCAATCCTCCTTCCTCGCTCTCCGTCTTTCACCTGTCCATTCTGTCCACTAACCTTTCCCACACCACCCTCCATACCAACCTCTAGCCTCTCACGTGCCTCTGTCCTGTATGAGACCCCACCTCCCTACCAATCTAGTTTAAACCTTCCTGTGTAGCATTAGCAAACTTGCCCGCTAGGATGTTGGTCCCTCTCCAGTTAAGGTGCAACTTGTCCCTTTTGTACAGGTCAGTCCTGCCCCAGAAGAGATCCCAATGATCCAGAACATTCAGTTCCAAATTCATTTGTTATTTTAGAAACTATTGGACCAAGTGGACCCATTGGGCCCAATTCTCTCCTGTATTGGTGCAGCACCTCTCCTACCCCCACTCCCCCCTCCACCCCCCCCCCCTTATCCTCCCTCCCTCTGCCCCCTCCCTCCCTCCCTCCCTCCCTAGGAGATAGATTTAAACTTTAAAATGTGAATAACTTAAAAAATATAACACTGATGTCAATGAAATTTCTTCCATTAGCACCAAAGGGACGACGGTGAGTAAGGTGGGCCTAAAATTGTTGCGCTATCGTGTACCATTTTGGCTGTAGATCAGGAACAAACAAACAAACAAATGAGAGTTTTAGTATATAGATAATAAATTATTTCTACCCATTTTCACATGCATAAATGTAATATATTTGAAAGGAAGTTCTGGTATATTAATGTTGCCAAAGAATTATGCAATATATTTTTCCAAACTACTTCAACATTTGGTAACCTCGCCCATTATTGTAGATACATAATTTATGCTTACAACAGCCACCTTGCATGTACTATTTTAATGCACTTAATTTTATTAGTGTATGGTCATTTGGACTCCTGTCCACAAGAGCATAACTTCCGTGGAATTGAATTCCGCTAATTTCTAAAATAACAATTCAGAGATTAAATGATTTCAAAAACATATTTTGCAAAGATTTTCAGAAGACCTAAATTAGTCTTTAAAAAGAAAACATGTAAAAAATAAACTGTATGACATTAATCAGACATATGACAAGTCATTAGTTTCCATCTGAGCCTGTTCATTCCAAAATGAAGAAGTGCCATCACATGACATGACCTAACAAATTTTGAAAATGCATTGTGGCTTCATAGGAACATTATAAACCAACCGCATTGATCTTGCATCGCCTCGAATCTTTCTGTAATTTCAGTATCTGTTTGGAGGCCACGATTCCTTTTATGTTGTTAATATTATTTTTTTCTAAAGCAACACCAAACTTGCTATCCTCCTCTCAGCTCTGCGCCTCTCCTACCTCCAAACAATCACACGTTATGTACTGCTTGGCCACTGCAAAAAATACCACAACCTCTTTCCCAGTTTGGATGGAAGGTTTTTGATCTGAAACGATAATGGTGTTCCTCTTCCTGCAGGTGCTATCTGACCAACATTTTCTGGTTTTTTTTCTTCAGATCTCCATCATCTGTGGGCTGTTTTCGATTCTCATTTGTGACAATAATCTATAGATTTTTGGATGATAATATTTCAATATTTCAAGCTCTCCGAAGAGGTCAGTGTTAAGTGCAATCTCTCACATTACATTAAAGCCGGGTCTTTAAAATGAGAAAGATCAATTACTACTCTCTGGTGAATCCACATAGACAGTGAGGCTATGATTAAACCCAGCTATCCCAAACTGGGAAGCGAGGTCACTGCAGGATGTTAACATCAATCAAGGACAAAACAGATTTAGGTTATAATGACTATACTGTTGCATCATGACAAGGCTTGTGTGCTGTACAGGCAATCCCTCCATTACAGGAGATTGGCATTGCTACAAAACAGGTTATATCATAATTTTCCAAAACACACATGATTTGAAAAAAAAGAAAAAACAAGCATTGCAAAAAAAAATGTTTACTTCTTTTCTATATATTCCATGGGTGCATTTTACTCCATATCTCAAATTTTGGGTAGTAATTTGTGAATAAGAATTCAATTCAGTAACCTAAATGGCTGCAATGTGGATGTCACCTGCGTATAATAAATGGCCACACAGGTGAGAGGCTCATGGGAAACTACATTTGTGGAATGATACACCACCAGAATTTAATACCTTTCAAAGGGTAATGAAATTTTACTGTGTGTGCAAAACCCTGGTTATTAAAAAGTATATGTTTAAAGCAGCAGTACGATAAACTGAAAACTGGTAAATACAATGCAAATTCAACGTTCTGCCAAATTATTCCACAGACCACAGACATATTTTCGTGATATTTAATATATGGACCGTTTCCATCCCAGAAATCATTAATTCATAAAGTAACGAGCAGCAACGTAGCGTCTCTCCACAAAGATCAATTTGTTAATACCACGGGTTTAAAAGAGATTAAAAACTTCGCAGATTTAGATTAGAATAAAGTGGTTGTCACTTACGAGACATAAGCAGGATAAACGAATCCGATCAAGTTGCAAACTAAAGATGCTGCGTAGCCGATCACAAGGTAAATGGAAATGAATGCAACGAAGGCTGTTAAAAGAAACAGATATACTGTAACATAAAGCACATTAGCGGCTATTCTTATACCAAAGGGAACCAATTTAGCAAAAGGGCGGAGGCGGTGGACTGCATATCTGTCAGATCCTTTTTTCCCGGTAACAGTCCGAAAGTAACAACCATAGCTAACATCTTATTTTAATATTAATTATGTTTCCACTGTTTATTTCTTTAATATCAGCGAGTTGGCTGATGGAAGGTAACGTTGACATACAGTTAATAAAGTATTAATCTGAAATGGCCACCTCGCCGTGTTAGATTACACCCAAAATATGGTTACAAGTCGATTCGTTTACAGATGCACACACAAGCAATCCGGTGTGAACGTAGTTACATTCCCCGATGGATACATTGTATTTCAATCTAAAGTAGAATCGGACATCGGTTTTTTGTCCCCCACAAATTTAAGTTTACGTAACTTGCAGCTGACATGTTGTGGCAACGCAGAATTAACGGCAGATATCTGCCATTACCAGTATGGAGTGTTGGCTATTGGCAATGAACGCAAGCACGGCTCGCCCTGACTCACCCAAAGCAATGTAAGTTTTTTTAATCCCCGTCTTGCTTTCGATTTTCCCCAGAATATCCGACAGTAGGTTTTTCTCATTGAGGAAGTTATCCAGGCGCTGCATAATGGACGTTGCCATGATTTACAGTGTGAGGCCGCTCGGTGTTTGCAGGTTGCAACTCTGATCTGGAACACTGCGACTGCGAATGTCTGCAGCGCCCGGGCGGGGCGGGGCGGGGTCCGGGCGCGCGGCGCCGATCTCCCCCCTCCGCACCGTCTGTCCCGAGACGTCACAGCGTGTGCGTCACAATGTCCCCGGCTTTCTCTCGCGCGTGCGACCCACCTCCCAACTGCTCGCTCCCGCCACACCATCTCCATCACTTTGTATCCACTCTTGTAAACCAGCGTCTGCAGTTCTTAGTTTCTTCACTAGTTTAGGTCTTTGCAACTCAGTTTCCTATCCTAATGCTTTTAAGCACACTTTCTACGAGATTTTGTTTAAAAAACCCATTAAGCATACTTTCTACACGATTGGCTCCATTTTCGGTGACCATTTAAAAAAAAAAATAATTCAACTTTATAACTAAATTGTCACACTTACGATTTACTGCCTGGTTATTGACCAGCGAGGTCTATGCGGGAAAAAAGGACTTGCACGTCTTGTTTCTCTGGCCGGTAAGTACAACGTGAATTTAAAGAAAACTCCGCTTTAAGTGTCGAATAGGTCAAGAAGACACATTATTGGCGTATAAGATTCAACTGTCAGCTCCATACGCCAGTTTACCCGCTAAACAAAATCTGATTCATTTCTAGTTTCTGGAGGGAGAGGCATTGTAATTTACAAATTTAAGATTTGTCCTGAAGATATTCAGGAAAACCTCAACAATTTGAAGAGAGGATTGTAGAAATTGATCTAATACAGGACCAGAAACAAGACGTTAAAAGGTGTTGGCAGGTAACTTGCTTGGAGGTAACTTGCAGGAATAAAATAGGCACACTGCTAAAGTGGAATGGTGGATTTAAGGTAATACGTGCGAATCCCCAGTTAAATACACTTAGCCTCCAGGGAAAGCAACAGCCCCAATAATCACTCATCGCAGCTGAAATTCTCCAGTCTTTGTAGCATTTGCAGAAATCTCCTCTGTATCCTCTCTGCCATAAAATATTCTATTTTCTACAATATGATGATCAGAACTGACTGGAGAACAAAAGATGTGGCCAAGATGGGTTTTTTTACTGTTAAAGAGATAAACTAATAGAGGGATGTATCCCATCCCTCCACTTAGAACGTTATCTCTGGGCCTGTGTCCAATGGTCCGTCTGTTTCTTTGCATTGCTCAGAATCTTACCATTTATTGTGACATCATTAAATATTTTCAAAGATGAAATAGATTTCTTTCTCAATAAGGGAGTCAAGGTTATGGAGAACAGGTAGGAAAGAGGAGCCAAGATTGGATATCAGTTATCTTGTTGAAGGCTGAAGGGACCATCTGGCTCAATCCTATTCCTATTTCTTATGTTCCTATTATGTGTATTCGCTTCCTGTTTAATTCCACCCTCAATACTGTATGTTAAGAGGAATTATAATAGGATTTTAAACAATGCTATTTTTCAGGAAGTTTGAAAGTTTCTCAGATTTCACCCTACCTACCAATATGGAATATTGTATTTATTCACAAAATGCTGGAGTAACTCAGCAGGTCAGGGAGCATCTCAGGAGAGAAGGAATGGGTGACGTTTCTGGTCGAGACCTTTCCTCAGACTGATGTCAGGGGGGCGGGACCAATTGTATTGGCTTGCTTAACCACATCCTTCTATGAAGTTCTAATACATGCTTTGGTGAACTGCTTATTTTATTTAGCTTGGCCTCCATTTGCCATTTTGGAGAATGCCTTTTGCTGCAGTTCCTCATTCAGAATTGTTGTTTTCATTTAGACTCTTTGAGTGTAAATCAGGGGAATTTTTAAAAAATCAGGCCGACTAAAAGTTGTGTCACCAAGCGAACTCTACAATAGATTATATAAGAAAATAACTGCAGATGCTGGTACAAATTGAAGGTATTTATTCACAAAATGCTGGAGTAACTCAACAGGTCAGGCAGCATCTCAGGAGAGAAGGAATGGGCGATGTTTCGGGTCGAGACCCTTCTTCAGACTGATGTCAGGGGGGGCGGGACAAAGGAAGGATATAGGTGGAGACAGGAAGAGAGTGGGAGATCTGGGAAGGGGGAGGGGAAGAGAGGGACAGAGGAACTATCTAAAGTTGGAGAAGTCAATGTTCATACCACTGGGCTGCAAGCTGCCCAGGCGAAATATGAGGTGCTGTTCCTCCAATTTCCGGTGGGCCTCATTATGGCACTGGAGGAGGCCCATGACAGAAAGGTCAGACTGGGAATGGGAGGGGGAGTTGAAGTGCTCAGCCACCGGGAGATCAGATTTGTTAACGCGGACCGAGTGCAGGTGTTGAGCGAAGCGATCGCCGAGCCTGCGTTTGGTTTCGCCGATGTAAATAAGTTGACATCTGGAGCAGCGGATGCAATAGATGAGGTTGGAGGAGGTGCAGGTGAACCTCTGTCTCACCTGGAAAGACTGTTTTGTTCCTTGGATGGAGTTGAGGGGGGAGGTAAAGGGACAGGTGTTGCATCTCGTGCGGTTGCAGGGGAAAGTGCCCGGGGATGGGGTGGTTTGGGTAGGAAAGGACAAGTGGACCAGCGAGTTACGGAGGGAACGGTCTCTGCGGAACGCAGAAAGGGGAGGTGATGGGAAGATATGGCCAGTGGTTGGGTCCCGTTGTAGGTGACGGAAATGTTGGCGGATGATTTGTTGGATACGCTGGCTGGTGGGGTGGAAGGTGAGAACGAGGGGGAATCTGTCCTTGTTACAAGTGGGGGGAGGGGGAGCAAGAACGGAGCTGCGGGATGTGGAAGAGATCCTAGTGAGAGCCTCATCTATAATGGAAGAGGAGAAGCCCCGTTTCCTGAAGAATGAGGACATCTCTGATGCCCTAGTGTGAAACACCTCATCCCGGGCGCAGATGCGGCGTAGACGGAGGAATTGGGAGTAGGGGATAGACATTTTGCAGGAGACCGGGTGGGAAGAAGTGTAGTCCGGATAGCTGTGCGAGTCAGTGGGTTTATAGTAGATGTCAGTCACTAGTCTGTCTCCTGGATGGAGATGGTGAGGTCCAGAAACGGGAGGGAGATGTCGGAGATAGTACAGGTATATTTAAGGGCAGGATGGAAATTGGAAGTGAAGTGTATGAAGTCAGTGAGTTCTGCATGGGTGCAAGAGGTAGCACCAATGCAGTCGTCGATGTAGCGGAGGTAGAGTTCGGGGATGGGGCCGGTGTATGCCCGGAACAGGGATTGTTCGACGTACCCGACAAAGAGGCAGGCAGAGCTAGGGCCCATGCGAGTGCCCATAGCTACGCCTCTGGTTTGGAGGAAGTGGGAGGAGTCAAAGAAGAAGTTGTTAAGGGTAAGAACCAGCTTTCCTAGGCGGAGGAGAGTGATTGGCTGGTTCTATGGTCGAGGAAGAAACGGAGGGCTTCGAGACCATCCTTGTGGGGGATGGAAGTGTAGAGTGACTGGACATCCATGGTAAAGATGAGGGAGTGGGGGCCTCGGAACCAGAAGTTATCGAGGAGATAGAGAGCATGTGAGGTGTCTTGGACGTAGGTGGGGAGGGATTTAACCAGGGGGGATAGGATGGAGTCGAGGTAGGTGGAAATAGGTTCGGTGGGACATGAGCAGGCAGACAATGGGTCTGCCGGGATTTTAGGTAGGAGGTAGAATCGGGCCGTGAGGGGCTGGGGAACTATAAGTTTGGAGGCATTGGAGGGTAGATCGCCGGAAATGGTGAGGTCCGTGATGGTGCTGATGATAAAGGTCTGGTGTTTGTCGGTGGGGTCATGGTCCAGGGATAAGTTGGAAGAGGTGTCTGAGAGTTGTCGTCTGGCCTCGGTCCGGTAGAGGTCAGCATGCCAGACTACCACAGCGCCTCCCTTGTCAGTGGGTTTGATGACTAATTTACATCGGCGAAACCAAATGCAGGCTCGGCGATCGCTTCGCTCAACACCGGCGCTCGGTCCGCGTTAACCAATCTGATCTCCTGGTGGCTGAGCACTTCAACTCCCCCTCCCATTCCCAGTCTGACCTTTCTGTCATGGGCCTCCTCCAGTGCCATAGTGAGTCCCACCGGAAATTGGAGGAACAGCACCTCATAGTTCGCCTGGGCAGCTTGCAGCCCAGTGGTATGAACATTGACTTCTCCAACTTTAGATAGTTCCTCTGTCCCTCTCTTCCCCTCCCCCTTCCCAGATCTCCCACTGTCTTCCTGTCTCCACCTATATCCTTCCTTTGTCCCGCCCCCCTGACATCAGTCTGAAGAAGGGTCTCGTCCCGAAACGTCGCCCATTCCTTCTCTCCTGAGATGCTGCCTGACCTGCTGAGTTACTCCAGTGTCTTCAATAGATTATGCAGTGTTGAAAATTCTTACTTAAATTGTAGTATGACTAATCATTTTACCAGATTAGCCTTAGATTCTGGTAAAATGTCAGGGAGTCACACCTATCACTGGAAGTCACAAGTGCTTATCAGTTCTGATGAAGATTCTTTGACCAGAAATGCTAAATGCTCATTCCACTGTTGCTGCCTGACCTAGTGAGATTTTCCAGTATTTTCTACTTAGAATCATAAAATCATACAGCATGGAAACAGGCCAGTAGGCCAAATTTGTTCATGCTGATAAGATGTCCCATCTATGCTAGTCCCACTTGCCCACGTTTAGCCGATATACCTCTAAACATTTCCTTTCCATAAACCTGTCCAAATGTCATTTAAATGTTTTGTATCTGCTTCAAGTACTTCTTCCAGCAGCAGGTTCCACATATCCACCACCCTCAGTGTGAAAAAAGTTGCCTCTCAGGATACTGTTAAATCTTCTCTCTCACCTCATACCCATGTCTTCTGGGTCTTGATTTCAATAGACAATAGACAATAATTGCAGGAGTAGGCCATTCAGCCCTTCGAGCCAGCACCGCCATTCAATGCGATCATGGCTGATCACTCTCAATCAGTACCCCGTTCCTGCCTTCTCCCCATACCCCCTCACTCCGCTATCCTTAAGAGCTCTATCCAGCTCTCTCTTGAAAGCATCCAACGAACTTGCCTCCACTGCCTTCTGAGGCAGAGAATTCCACACCTTCACCACTCTCTGACTGAAAAAGTTCTTCCTCATCTCCGTTCTAAATGGCCTACCCCTTATTCTTAAACTGTGGCCCCTTGTTCTGGACTCCCCCAACATTGGGAACATGTTTCCTGCCTCTACTGTGTCCAATCCCCTAATTATCTTATATGTTTCAATAAGATCCCCCCTCATCCTTCTAAATTCCAGTGTATACAAGCCTAATTGCTCCAGTCTTTCAACATACGACAGTCCCGCCATTCCGGGAATTAACCTAGTGAACCTACGCTGCACGCCCTCAATAGCTGAGTAAAAGACTCTGTTCACCTTATCTATTTCCCTCGTGATTTTATACCCCTCTATAAGATCACCCCACAGCCTCCTACACTCCTAGGAATTCAATAATTCAATTCAATATATCTTTATTGTCATTGTACCCAGGGGTACAACGAGATTGGGAATGCGCCTCCCATACGATGCAATAATTTAGGTAATTTAGACAGCAGCAACCCAACGAAACGAAACAGTTGTAACAGTTTTGGACAGGGTAAAGTGCAAGTTGATCTATGCGTTGTGGCCATCCGGCTCAGCAGGACCGGTTCATAGCAGCTATGGCCCTGGGGATGAAGCTGTTCCTGAGTCTGGAGGTGCGGGCATAGAAGGCCTTGTATCGTCTGCCCGATGGAAGGAGTTCGAACAGACTGTTGCAGGGGTGTGAAGAGTCTTTGTGGATGCTGGTGGCTTTTCTGAGGCATCGTGTGTTGTAGATGCCCTCCAAGTCTGGTAGTTGTGTTCCGATGGCCCTCTGAGCTCTATGGACTACCCGCTGTAGAGCTTTCCTTTCTGCCTCCGTGCAGCTGAGGTACCACACAGGGATGCCATGCGTTAGGATGCTCTCTATGGTGCAGCGGTAGAAGGTCGTCAGCAGCTGTTGGGGTAGACCAGACTTTTTCAGTGTTCTTAAGTAGAACAGTCTTTGTTGTGCCTTCTTGACCAGCGCAGCAGTGTTATTGGACCATGTTAGGTCCTCCGAAATGTGAGTGCCCAGAAACTTGAAGCTGGACACTCTCTCCACACTGACCCCGTTGATAGAGATCGGGGCATATTCCCCGTTATGTGACCTACGGAAGTTGATGATCAGCTCCTTGGTCTTGGTGGTATTTAGGGACAGGTTGTTATCCGAGCACCAGTCCGCCAGGTTCTGCACCTCCGCTCTATAGTTTGTTTCATCCCCGTTGGTGATCAGCCCGATCACCGTTGTGTCATCTGCAAACTTGACAATGGTGTTGGTGTCGAATGCAGGAACACAGTCGTGTGTGAAGAGGGAGTAGAGCATGGGGCTCAGAACACAGCCCTGTGGTGTGCCGGTACTCAGGGTGATAGTGGAGGACAGGTGCGGGCCCATTCTCACTGCCTGCGGTCGTTCCAGCAGGAAGTCCAGGATCCAGTCACATAATGACGAGCTAAGGCCTAGCTGGTGGAGTTTGGTGATGAGCTTGGTGGGGATGACCGTGTTGAAGGCGGAGCTATAGTCTATGAATAGCATCCTCACGTACGTGCCCTGTCTCTCTAGGTGAGTCAGGACAGTGTGAAGAGCCAGAGAGATGGCGTCCTCTGTGGATCTGTTTGCCCTGTATGCAAATTGATGTGGGTCCAGTGAGTCAGGGATGCTGGATTTGATGTGTGAGAGGACCAGCCTCTCAAAGCACTTCATGACTATCGGCGTTAGGGCAACCGGGCGGTAGTCGTTCAGGTTGGAGATCTTTGCTTTTTTCGGCACCGGAACTATGATAGCAGACTTCAGGCACTTGGGGACCGTAGCCAGAGATAATGACAGGTTAAAGATCCTGGTGAATACCTCAGCCAGCTGTTCAGCACAGTCCTTCAGTACCCTTCCTTGAACTCCATCCGGTCCTGCAGCCTTGCGTGGGTTGACCCTTTGCAGAGCGCGTTGTACCTCCTGTGTGCTCAGTTGCAAGACCTGTCACACCGCCTCGGCTGGGGTTCTTTCACTCAAGGTGGTTTTGCCAGTTTCAAAGCGGGCAAAGAAGGTGTTAAGCTCGTTGGTCAGTGCCATATCGCTGTGGGGGCAGGCAGGGCTGCTCTTGTAGCCAGTGATGTCCCTGACACCCTGCCACATGCTTCTGGTGTCCGTGGTGTTGAAGTGGTCTTCCACCCGTTGCCTATGGGTGTCTTTGGCCCTTTTAATACCTTTGCTTAGGTGTGATCTGGCAACACTGTATGCTGAAGTGTCACCAGATTTAAAGGCATTGTTGCGTGCCTTCAGCAGGTTCTGTACCTCCTTGTTCATCCAGGATTTCCGGTTCGGGAACATCTAAAGTCCTTATCTACATATGATGCCACTTCCAGGGAGCTTTGTACCTGCACTCCTAGATCCCTCTGCACGACAACACTCCCCAGAGATCTACCATTCACTGTGAAGGTCCTGACTTGGTTTGATGTCCCAAAATTCAGCAGCTTGCATTTACCTGCATTAGAATCCATAAGTCATTCCTCAGACCAATTGCCCAGCTGATCAAGATTTTTATTTTATTTCAGTGATTCCCTGTTGACTAAGTGGATAATATGAATTTTACTTTTTTTTTGTTTAAACTGCGCAATTTTAGTGACTATCTAATGATGTGAAGGTTTCTTGTTCCTTTGTAAAAGTTGCTTGGCCCTTATCTCTCACTTTTTTCTTATCTGTGTTTTTACTTTTAACATTACTGAGAATTCCTGTTATCTGAAAATTTTCACACAATGGCTTTAGTGCAAGAGGCATGTTAGGCGCATGAAGGAGTACTCTTACTTGGATGAGTGCATCTCCAGGAACATTCCTTGTTAGATGGTCCCTTAGTTTAGTTTACTGAGGTACATTGAAAAGCTTTAGTTTGTGTGCTATATTTGTGTGTTATATTTTGTGCAAAGAAAAGACTGTACATGATTACAATCAAGCCATCACAGTGTACAGATAAAGTGTACAACATTTATTGCAAGATAAAATCCGATTAAAGATAGATGAGATGACCGTTCAGTTGCCTGCTTGGAATAAATGGTCTTGTTTGGGAGTTTGTCGGGCATGAGAATGGTCCACATGTGGGAATTGGATGAATGTAATTAATGCCTCGATGCTGAGGTTGTTGGTTTACCTATCCTGCCGTGGAATATGGAGCAGGGTTGATGGTAACTCTCCATTTCTTTATGATTCCCAGAATATATCCAATTTCCCATTCGTCTAATAGGTTCGTCCACAACAAAATGTTTTGTCAGGATATAGGCCAGACACAGACAAGTGGGACTAGCTTAGGCAACATGGGCATTGAAGAATTGGACTGAAGGGTATGTTTGGTGCTATAATTACTCTTTGGCACTGGCTTCTCAGTCTCTACACCATATCCTTGGTAGCATTTGAGTAAATCTGCTTCATCTGCCTTGACATGCCCCCTTAAATGTGGTTCCCAGAATCAATCACAGTTGTTCAGCTGAAATCTAGTGTTTTATGCCGACATTGACAACTGCACTATTCACTAATTCTTCCTCCTGATATTTTCAAAAGCCGAATCAACTCAATATGTCTCAAGAATACAATTGGTCACAAGAGACAATAAGCTGAAAAATTGGAATTAAGGTTTTTTAATGGATTTTTGGAGTGCCAAAGAGGGAGATATTTAATTAACATTAAATCATGGGACAGTTAGTTGCCAACACTATCACGGAATGGTGTGGAATCACAAGTGGAAATGCACAGAAGGCCCTAATTTGAGCAACATAACATTCTGAGAAGCATTAAATGGAGGAAAAAGTCAAGAGAAATGTAAACCATGCCACCAGTTTGATATAATATTATAAAGATCTCACCCTTTCACCTCTGATTCTCTAATTTTATTAATCATCTTTTAATGTCGCCTCTGCTGTTACCTATGGAAATTGGTGTTCTTTATTGACTTCATAAAAACTCTGAATACCTTTGAACACCTTGATTAATTCTGCTCTCTCTTTTTTGATCCAAGGAAAGCTATCCCAACCTATTTATTTCTCAACAAAATTTCAGTCCCTATTCTGGATATTTTTTAGTAAATATTATCTGCATCTTCTCCAGGTCTTTGAGGCCTTTCCTAGAAAGTAGGACTGGTCCCTCATTTGACAGCAGATTGGCTACAATGCTCTTGATCCTGCAGTCGGAATGCTGTGTGTTGCTCTACTTGTGAGTTTTGCCTGAAATTCTACCTTCTGCATTAGAATCCTATGTGCCAGGGTTTTAGTGGCTGGTGTTGGGCAAGCTTGGGCACATAATGGTGAGTCAATGTTGAGATATGGTTCAGAGTTACACCTTGATTTGATCAGCCTTGTGAAGACATTGCTGGGGACAGGCTGCAAGTACACCATGTAAATTAGTACTGGTTTGATTATTGTCACATATACTGAGAGGTAGTGTAAACTTTGTTTTGCATGCTGTCCAGGCAAATAAGAGCATGCACAAAAACACTATTGTAAAGAGAAAATAAAAATTTGGTGTTACAGCTGCAGAGTGCAGATAAAAAAGTTCAAGGTCCACAACAATGGGGACGCTCTTAGATAGACAATAGACAATAGACAATAGGTGCAGGAGTAGGCCATTCAGCCCTTCGAGCCAGCACCGCCATTCAATGCGATCATGGCTGATCACTATCAATCAGTACCCCGTTCCTGCCTTCTCCCCATACCCCCTCACTCCGCTATCCTTAAGAGCTCTATCCAGCTCTCTCTTGAAAGCATCCAACGAACTGGCCTCCACTGCCTTCTGAGGCAGAGAATTCCACACCTTCACCACCCTCTGACTGAAAAAGTTCTTCCTCATCTCCGTTCTAAATGGCCTACCCCTTATTCTCAAACTGTGGCCCCTTGTTCTGGACTCCCCCAACATTGGGAACATGTTATCTGCCTCTAATGTGTCCAATCCCCTAATTATCTTATATGTTTCAATAAGATCCCCCCTCATCCTTCTAAATTCCAGTGTATACAAGCCCAATCGCTCCAGCCTTTCAACATACGACAGTCCCGCCATTCCGGGAATTAATCTAGTGAACCTACGCTGCACGCCCTCCATAGCAAGAATATCCTTCCTCAAATTTGGAGACCAAAACTGCACACAGTACTCCAGGTGCGGTCTCACCAGGGCCCGGTACAACTGTAGAAGGACCTCTTTGCTCCTATACTCAACTCCTCTTGTTACGAAGGCCAACATTCCATTGGCTTTCTTCACTGCCTGCTGAACCTGCATGCTTCCTTTCAGTGACTGATGCACTAGGACACCCAGATCTCGTTGAACTCCCCCTCCTCCTAACTTGACACCATTCAGATAATAATCTGCCTTTCTATTCTTACTTCCAAAGTGAATAACCTCACACTTATCTACATTAAACTGCATCTGCCATGTATCCGCCCACTCACACAACCTGTCCAGGTCACCCTGCAGCCTTATTGCATCTTCCTCACAATTCACACTACCCCCCAACTTAGTATCATCTGCAAATTTGCTAATGGTACTTTTAATCCCTTCGTCTAAGTCATTAATGTATATCGTAAATAGCTGGGGTCCCAGCACCGAACCTTGCGGTACCCCACTGGTCACTGCCTGCCATTCCGAAAGGGACCC